>NW_028280870.1:2600000-2625000 GCF_059751285.1 Brachycentrus maculatus
AATGTTTACTTCCAGACCCCTCCATCTGATAACTCCTATCTTCTATCTGCGCTTCTCACTTCACGTCCGATTTCGTTTACTTAATGCTCTATTTGTCTACATTACCTAAGTTAATTATTTTGCCTAACTATTTTGTTTTTAATATCGACTCAGTTAAAATTTACTATACAAAACAACGGTTCATGAAGATTGCTTCGCGAGGCCTATGCACGGGGACCGTGACTAGCAGCATATAAAATAAGCATTAACATTTTTAGTGTGTCCAAATACTTGTTCACAAATTTGGATTATCTCCAATTATGGGAGTTGTTTTTCATATTATTTTTAACATAATGAATTTTTAGAAAAATAATTCCTATAATTGGAAATAATCCAGATTTGTGAACAAGTATTTGGACACACTCAAAAAGTTGTTAATAAATTAACTAATAAAGTTAATAAATTAACTGGTCAAATTATAAGCTACATAAAATAATAAAAATGAAAATGATTTTCTGGCGTTTCTCATGTATGTGATATAATCCAGGATTCGGACCTCACATACTAAAAAAAGAGTTTCTGCTCAATAAAAAGCTTCTTTTCATCTCACCAACAGATGTCTCTAGTGACGTTCTAGTGATTAAAAAACAATGTGGTTGTCAATAATGGGTAGAATTGGTGAATGTTACACGTGTGTAAAGTGATCACTTCAGCCAGCTTATGACGGTCGTCAGCCCCGTAAATGCCCAGACTTCCATATTCTTCTTCATCTTTGATGAGATGTCAAAAAAAAAAAATATATATATATATACAATAAGGCAATAACTACGATTAAAAACTAAAAACAAAACAATTTAGCCTTTACGAGTTTGTATTGCATTATCGTATATATTTTTTCATACAAATGTAGTCAGTGGTGTATTGGTGTTAAGTGTTTAGTAACAAATGGTGGTTTAGTAATTATTGGCGTATTACTGTTTCAAAAGGGGTTTAAAAACAACTGATATAGTAAGATAAAATATATCTACCTACTTTTTAAAAACAGTGCACAATAATATATTGTGCTGTGTTTGTTTGCTGTTTATATGTATTATATACTCGTATATAAACATACATAATAATGAAATAAAAATCACTCAACTCAACCACAGATGGCGCTGAGAACTAGCATGTGAAACAAGGTGTCAATAAATACAACTCCTGAAATTTGAGTAGTGTGGTTGTCAATCGTGGGTGGAAAAATGAATATTACACATATGCATATTAACTGACCACTTAACCAACATATAACAGGTCGTAAGCCCTGTAAATACTCAGACTCCCGTATTCTTCTTTATGTATGTTGAAATGCCAAATATAAAAAAAATACAGAAACACACTTAATTTACTTACAAATACAAATTAAAAAAGTAGTCTGATGTAAAATTTTCTTTTCACAACATCCCTTTATTTTGTTCATTCTTTATTTTTACAATTTGTCAGTAGGGGATGGGGCGGTACATTAGACACGCATATCATTTCGGGGTTGATTCACTAAAAGGAGGAATAATTCACCTAAAAGGGGGTAGTTAGAGGCTCGGGGTGGGGGAGGGGAGAGAGCGGGGGGCTGTAACGAATTGCCAGCCCCAAAGACATATTTTCACGCGGGCCATTAAATTAATAGAATACATTGTAATGATTTGGCATGCTTTTAATGCGAGATGTATTGTACGGACGTGTCCGCTCAAACTTATTCAATATTTTGCTTGCAACAATGACATTCGCATTAGATACGTACATGACGGTACATTTACGTTTAAATACGTAATAATAATAATATTTGGATAATTTATGTAGCGCCATTTTTACAAAATATCGTCTTCAGGGGGCTTTACATTTGAATTTTTAAATTCAACATTTGTGTTGTAAAAACAGCTAATTGTCAATAAATTTTATTCATAACTCTAAAATTTAGCCCTAGTTTCACATAAGGTGTTTGAAAATGATGAATGCATCGAAACACATGTCACAATAGATTTTAAAAGATAGTGGTATTTACCAAGTAAAACTTAAAATTAATTAAAAAAGATTTTTTACTAGCAGAAACCTTTATGAAATATATTTAAGATTTTTCTCGAATTGTATTGCATACTTGTAGACGCCTGAAAAAACGCGAATGAACAGATTTAATTACAAAGTGCAGGATCAACTAATGAAATTAACTTTACGAAATTAAATAACTTTAAAAAAGTTTATAAAATAAAGTTTTTAAGTTTATAATGTTTATAAAATGTGCCACAAAGTATCTGCAGAAAATATTAAGGAAATTCAAGTAACGTAATTAATTTTACATTTCATACTACGAATTGTAATTTTTAATTCAAAATTAGCTTTATGCATACAGGGCCATGTAAAAATGTTTAATGAAAAATGGGTACATAACATTATATAAAATCCTTTGTGCTTCATACTAAAAAATGTTTTCACAGCTTAGTTATTGTATTTTATGTATTAACCCTATATTTCTTTTATAAAGCTTTTGAATAGAAAGTATAGTAAAGAAAGGTTTTTATTGAAAAGCCATTGTCGACCAAAAACCTGCGTTAAAACACCTTTTGTGACGGAAAAACATATTTTGGAATAATCAATATTACTCGAAGCTTCAATGGGACTGGGAGTTGGAGAATAATAAAAAAATCGCTAGGGTTGTAAAGAAAATAGACTAAAAATCGTGCTTTCTTTTGAGTCGAAATTCTATTAACACTGTTTATTTCCCATTTCTAAGGTTATTTATGTGAAAATGTACAAGGTTTACCATCAATTTTCATTATTGAAACCGTAATAAACTTTTTGATTAATTTAACCACGCGTTAATGTATTTCAAACGAAATTCAATTTTTTATTTTATTTTACTTGGTGAATACCAAATTTTCTAAAATCCATTGTGTCACGAGTTTCGATACATTTAACATTAATATAATATGGTGTTAGATCTTCTTCTTCTTCCTCTTTTTTTAGGACTAAGTCCTGTCTTTCTCCGGTCCGCTCCTGGGAGGTTGAAGACCACCTATCCCTCCATCGTTTATGTGGTCTTCCTGGGGGTCTGATCCCGCTTATGCTGCTGTCCTCAGCATGGTGTTAGATAATGAAGCTAAATGCATCGAAACACGTGCCATTATAGATTTTAAAGAAAAGTTATATTAACCTAATTAAAAATTGCCACAAAGTGACTGACGAATCAATTAATGAAATTCATCAGACTGATAGGTTTTCTTAAAGAAAAAGTTTTCTTAGTGAAAAAACAAAACCCATTTAAAAGTATTTCTACTATATTTAGTAAAATGATTTATGATCATTCTTCTTTCCAATACCCACTGAATGGTGCATAGGGCACTGCATCGCATTGACGCAGTGTTATATTTAGCGTTGATTACATGAAGGTATAATGACTACTCTTTTGTTTCAGGTACCTACCTATCTAGGGTGATATTAAATAAGTATTAAAATGAAAAATCACATGAATTTATTTTTAATGTAACCAAACGCTCTAACCACTTTTGGTGAATGACTAGTTACTGTCAACGCGTGTTGTTGATAACAGACATACAGGTTTTAAGAATCAAAGCAATTCAATAATGGGCAAAATGATGAACGTTACACAAGTGTATGAAGTGATCGCTTAAGCTAGCCAAATGCCTGGTCGTAAGCCCTGGAATGTTCAAATTTCCATCATCTTTCATATAAAGGGAAGAACGATACATGTTTTATATCAAGCGAGTGTTTTTGCCTAGAATTTTCACTCATGAATTACATGAAATTTTAAACATAAAGAGTAAATCCACTCACAAGTAGGCAGAGGCTTATAAAGTTGAAGCTTGAGTGGGGACATGATAAACGGTGTTGCATAAGCCGTAGCTAGATTTCAGGGTCACTTGGACGTTAGGTAATTAAATAAAAAAGTTTTATATCAAGCTGTGACACCTTGAGAATACATACAAAATGTCTGACACTTGTACACAATCTATCGACAGCCAAATAAATAGGAACACAAACGAAACATACTGTTCCCCCTCCAGGTCACCTTGTCTGCCTTCGTCTCCTCCAACCCCAATCAACCCCCCGCACTGGAGAAATGGCAAATATTGGCTTTACGTGTTTCTGGAAGTGTTTGGTCACGGGCCATTTCCCAACCTGGTCCACACATAACCAAAACAATCGAAAACAATTTGACCGTACGTAAAAAGGGAAAACTAAAAACGCTTCAGTATTTGTACACCATAACTTTGTTAGCCACTTTTCATTGAGTTGGATTCAATTCCCTTTCAGCCATCAGCATTTACAAATTGTGTCAGAAGTGGTATTTTTACTTCCACCCCATTCCAAATCACTATTTTCTCAGCATTCTCTAAATGACGTCATAAATCCTTTTGATTCAAAGTTTTACGACCTCTGAAACCCACGAGGGACCTGGAATCGCTATTAACGGACGTATGGGAAATATTTGAACTTTTCTGGGATCAAAGCTGTTAGTTTTTCTGGCAAAGTGCGTCATTTATTTTATTTTATACTCGACGGCTTTTAACAAGGGATGTGTTTGAAGAATATCAATGTATTGATCCTTTTAAGAAAGTGCTGACATATTTTTATGACCATAATTCTATTATTTACAAAAGTAATTTTAATACTTAATGCATGATTTTCTATAGATATCTCAACAAAAATGAAGAAGAATACTGGGTTTTTTCAGGGCTTACCACCTGTTATAGGCTGGTTTAATTGATCACTTTATACACGTGTAACATTCACCATTCTACCCATATTTTTCTTCTGGGGATACCAATATAAATAAATATTTTTGTTTACATTTCACATATCATAATTCCGTGCTAGCACACACACACGCGCATATATATATATATATATATATATATATATATATATATATATATATATATATATATATATATATATATATATATATATATATATATATATATATATATATTTATATATATAAATATAAATATAAATATATATATATATATATATATATATGTATATATATATATATACATATATATATTCGAACCCTTATCCCCTTAACTCGATGGTGCATAGGGCTCTGCATGATATAAAAGCAGTGTTATCTCGATCGCTAACACATCACGGAAAGGTTATCAGCCATTCGTTTCAGGTACCAGTCCAGAGTAATATTGAAAAAATATTAGAGTGAAAAATCACTTATATTTATTGGACCCACCCCCTGAGAATCGAACCCGGGACCTCCAGTACGGTAGCCGAGCATGCTGTCCATTACACTACCGAGGTGGTAATCTTACAACATATTTATCCCTCACTCCTTTCAAGAACGTCATAAATAAAAAAACTTGATTTTTCAGGAGAACCTTTTTAATGTTTAAAAATACAATGTATTAAAAATAAGTATCAAGCCACTTATTGAACTTTTTACTATACAACAGATCTTTTTAGGTAAAACCTGTTTGTTTGTAAAAAAGGTTTTTCTCCATTTGAAAAATCTTTAGTAAATTAAAAAAAAAAATAAACAATACCTTTTCTTCAAAATTGAAAAACAACACTTCTGACCTGTAGCGGGTAAATATTAAGTTAAAAATATGCCTCTTTTGCTGGGATATAGTACATTTTCTAGGCGTTCGGAAAACATGCACAACTGAAAATTGTCGATTTTTGATTTATGATGTTCTTGAAATGAGTGAGCGATATATACGAGTGTATATATATCGTTTACTCACGAGTAAAACCCAAATATTTTTTCAGTGCTTGAATAGTTTTTTCGTGAATTCGATTACAAGGTATTAGTTTCAGTTAGTTCCATCTAATTCATTTATTTTGTAAAACTGCAAAGTATCGAGTTCTTCCTCAGTTCGTTTACCTTGTAAGATTGTCCAATAGTATTTTATGTACAGTTTCTTCTTGTCAATCTTTTTACATTCCCACAACCGGTGAAAGAACTGACCAGGTACTTGTTAAAGAAGTCATTGTTACCATTTTGTCAAATTGTCGCCACGCCTTTTTTTCTGTGACCGAACAATAATGTGATTTGAGAATTACATTTCATGTGTTTTTTTATGATTCAACAAATATTTTGGTTGATGCTTTTAATTAACCAGAAAAACGGTATCAGCGAGATGGTTTTTTTCAGAGTTACGTTCACCGAGATCGATTGATCACAGTACCTACCGTAAAAAATATTTCTTACACACTATTTATTAACATAAGCATTTTTCTATTATTTATAGATTCGGCATTAACTTTGTGGAATAACAAGATTATTTAGATATATATTTAATAATTTTAATTTTAATCTTCTTACGTAGAAAAAAATCCTTTAACCACTCTTGTTAATTTCTTTCTTTTCCTTTTCCTTCTTGATAATTCTATTTTTTCTACCATACCCTCTTACTCCCTTCCCCACACACACACTCCCACTGTTTTTTTAATATTTTTTTTTATCTCTTAATGTTTTTAATAGTTATTATAAAATAAATGTGGAATTGTTTATTGGCTTAATTTTTGTTAATGTAACTATTTTTGTTGATGTAATGTAATGTTTATTATTGTTAATGTGACTTTTTTTTATTAACTATTTACTTTTTCAAATGTAAAGCTGTACAATTCCCTAAAAAATAAAATAAATACAAATAAAGCACGAGTATAAGACAAATTTTTTGAGATAATTCATGTAAACACTAGTTTTGCATTTTTTTAACTTACAAATTCGTCTTCTTTTTTTCATTACTAAATGATAAATGATAAATTAAACAAATCTGAAAATTAATGTAATTAACTTTCGTCCCGTCCTAGCTTAGAAATATAAAAAAATCACGAAATTAAACTGTGGTAAAAACAAATTAATACATATTTTTTTAAATAAACTAATCACCAAATCATAGCTCTTCTTCTAACCCCAAGAATTCCGGTGCCCCGAAAAGCCTCTGACACTATTCACCGACTATACTCAGCGGAATTTCGGGATGCTGGACTGACCTGGGAGGAAGCCAAGGAGATGGAAACGCGTGACAGAAGGACTTAGAAACGTCTCGCGTTGGCCATATGTTCCACCTAGGAAGCGAATACGGAAAGAAGAAGAAGAAGTAGAAGAAGAAGTAGCGGTAGTTTATGTATTTGGAGACAAAAGTGATCTTGGATTTGTTCCACGATTACGGCGATGGGAATAATGGTAAACGGTGAATTACCGGAAAACCCGCGGCAGCAGCCACGCACAGTCGGCGGAGGAGAAAAAAACCTAACGTTGACAAAGCGCCGTGAAAGTATCCGCAAAGTCACGGCGGGGCGGACCACCGCGCTCGGGCGTGCTGCAGGGCCGGGCTATGGGCCCCCTCGGCGCGACGCGAGCCCGGGGCCTGGCGACCCTGCTGCCTTCCCACGCGCTGCCCGCCCGGGCGACGCGCGTGACCGAAGTGCCTCTGTCACTCTCCACCCGAGATTCGGTCGATATCCTCGATCAATTGAACTTGATCATCTTTGTAATGAATGGTTTACTGCTCGAGCAGTTGTAAAAAGCGAGCTGCGATGAGCAGCCGGACGGTAAACGTGTACGCACGCTATTTTTTAATACCAGCTTCTCTTTCAAACTATCAAGTCATAACAAATTCAGCAATATTTGAAGTGTGTCCAAATATTTGTTCACTAATCTGGGTCTTCATTTTTTGACATCTCAAAGAAAGAATATGGAATTCTGGGCATTTGACCTTATTTACAGGGCTTGTGAATAGGGTAGAATGGTGAATGTTACTCGTGTGTAAAGTGATCACCTAACCAGCCTTTGGTAGGTCCTAAACCCTGTAAATATCCAGACTTCTTTATTCTTCGTCATCTATGTATATTGAGTGTCAAAAAATAAAATTCATTTAAAATGTAAGGTGTTCTTCTATATTTCTATACAGTACGTCTTTGGCCGCCGATTATTGTTTTGGAAATGATACGATGAGTCCAAAATCAGTTCTGTAAGCACTGACGCCTTTACGAAAGAATATAATAAGCTTATAAAAAATTCTATCTAGAAAATTGATAATTGAACTGGTGTCGTTCAATCAACTTTGACCACAAAGCCTTAGTGAAAATTATCAACCGTAAAATGACCTTAAGTATTTTACGAAAATATACAAAATTATTAATATTCTCAACCATTTAAAAAACAAGTCCACTCCACTCTAACATCAAAATGAACTAAGATGATACAATATCCAAAACGTATTATTTTGTTTTCAAGTAACTTTGGTATCATTCTAAGTGAAAATATTTTCGTGCTACCTTGTGTATTATTTATTGTACTTAATTTTTAATGATAATAGGTGTGTGTACCAAAGGGTTGCGTGATGGGGAAGAAAACAAACATTCCATAAAGTCGATATCATTTACAAATAGAGCCATGGATGTTTCACCTGACATGACAAACATCACTCAGGAAAAACAACACAACATACTCAGCAACTCGCTCCCATGTAACACGTAACAAGTACTCAACGGGCTGCTATAGGGTGACGTGAAATTACTTAATTAAATAAGCACATCGGAAATGTAAAATTAAAATGATGTAAAAAAAATCTTCTTCCTCTTATTGTGCCGTTTTACGCTGAAAGTTTGCAATCATGATGTAATTTTTTTATTCGTCTGCGGCTGCAGACTGTTTAGAGCGACTGCTCTAAACAGTAGTTTAGTGCTATAGTGGAACTACTCTCAAGTTTTAAGCCAAGATATACATCTTCTTTCCACATTGTATTATTTCCATAAGATCTGATCTGAATCAAATTGTTTAAACATTTTCAAATTGTTTTATATTAATATGTATGTAAAATTAACCTAGCAAAATAAAATAAGAACTACATAAAGCCTAATTGATTTGATTTTCTGTGGGTAGATCATTTAGTACTGTTGTCTGGTACATTTCGGAATAAAACTGTATTTTTCTCTACCAACAGAGTCATAAAAAATCTCCCATTTTTTTAATCTCTTGTTGAAATATACCGGTAGTGACGGAGAGATAATAGTTCTGCAATTCCCGTTGTTCCAGAAGTAGTTTCGACTAAATCAACTAGCCACTATTTATATTTTTCAGAACAAACGTCCTAGGTATTTTACTTCAGTATGCAACTCACATTTCTGCAAAGCCTGAGGGAAAAAACTTTTCAATTTCAATTTTTGTTACATCAAAATTCCATAAAAAAACTACTGTTAGTCCTATGCTTGTGAGAGTGAAATAATTGTGTACATGTGTATCTGACCACTTGACGATAATGGGAACTGTCAAATATATCAGAATCAATTCAATATGTTAACAGAATAGTTTGAAATATATTATTGATTAAAATTCACACGGAGACAAACACACATTTTTCTCATTCAACAATTAAATTCAGTATAGTCTTGCTTCATTCATAGTAGGTAAAGAATATTGTAGTAGCACTGTAGTCTAGTACAGCCTGGATATAAGAGTGGGTAGCGAGTTCGCAAGTCGCGATGTTATCTCCGATATTTACATGCAATTTATTAAAACGCAATACAAAACCAAACAGTTTCATGTCTACAGTCATTGTTGGTTTAGCACTAACTAACACTCATTTATGTTTTTTCTAGTTTTATGCAAAGCAGTTTTATAAAAATATTTTTCCAAACAAATACATGGCATTTTTTTAAATAGTTTGGTGGAAAATTGACGTTTATTTCGATGGTAAAAAGAATAATTCCGCTATTCTAACGACACTCTTTGATGCAAAGGGCATTGTGTTGTTTGTGGCTTATTCAATTAAAACGTAGACTGACGTCATAAAAAAAATGTACTTTATTTAGGAGTGGCATGTCTGGGTCCCTTTCAAGGTATTCACCTCCCCGACGCACACACTTATCCCAACGGTGTTTCCACTTCTGGAAACAGTCCTGGAACGCTTCTTTTGTGATGTCCTTCAGGTCCTTCGTCGCATTTACCTTAATCTCTGGATTCATCTCAAATCTTCTTCCTTTTAAAAAGTCTTTTGAGTTTTGGGAATAAGAAGAATTCATAAAAAGTAAGATCAGGTGAGTAGGGCGGGTGGGAAAGAACAGTGATTGAGTGTGTGGCCAAAAACTCAAGAATTTTGAAACCGGAATGGGCTGGAGCGTTGTCGTTTCATCAGCTTGATTATATATTACACTAACTACATAACTAACTAACCATTATGCCACTTATCCGCAGAGGTAGGCAGAGAGAATAGAATGCCACATGTATAATTATAATGAACATTATACATGACACATTATTATTCATTATTTGAATATGGCAACCAAAATTTCATAGACGAAAAGGTCTTAACTTTTTACCATTGTCTTTTTTGTAGATTAATTTAATTATCTGATCCGTAAACCACAAATAATATATTAACGTGTTTATAGTCTTTGTCTGTGGGATAAACCTCCTGGAGTACGTCTCGGGAGGTCCTGAGCTCGGACGGATGTGTCAAATCTGGGAATTTGTTTATCCTTTGATACCGATTAGATGTGCTAGATAGAAGAGGACTAGGAATTAATGCGTAACAAATAAAGTTATATTTTAATACTTATATTTTATTGTATGGTTTTGGTTCTTTGAAAAAATAAAAGAAACAATAAAAAAACATGTGGATTTATGTGTATTTTATTTTTGACAGATTATTTTACCTGTAATGTACAGTTGGTTTATGTCCTTACTTTTGCGTGTGTTGGAGATTCTATATGCGTTTTAAGTCTATGGTTTAACCAGAGATTATGTTTTCCTTGGTGTACCACCGCTCCTAGTTCCAACAACATTCCCTTTAAAAGTTTGTTTTACCATTGTTTCCTCACTTATTTGTTCCACATATCTAAACCATCTCAACACACCTATCTTAATTTTACTGATGGTGCTTATCTCAGCAATGCATTCTTTCCCTATTTCACCATTCGAACATCTATCATACTTCATTTTACCGCACATTTGTCTGCAAGATCGCTTTTCGACTGCATTCAGTCTACTTTCATACCATACCTTAAACATTTCAAAATAGCCCATATTACCCGCGGGTTTTTTTTAAATGAATGGAGTGAATGGAGTGTCTGTCGCAAAACTATGAGTCTTGACTGATCGGAGACCGGTGAAATAAAGAAGTTAATAATAATAATAAAATAAGATGAAATATGGAAGTAAGAATATTAACAGAGTTACGAACTGTCATAGACTAGTTAAAACGATGACTTTTTATGCACGTCTAACATTTACCAATTCTACCTGTGCTTGACAACCACACTACTCAAATTTCACAAGCTATATTTATGCTTCAATTGAATCTGTGGGTGAACGTTCAATTATGGATGTCAAATAGGCATTGACAGGCGCCGTGGCGTAGTTGGGTAGACGCTCGTCTGCGAAACTAGCGACGCGGGTTCGATTCTCGCCAATTGCACAATGAATGAAAGAAAGATTTCTTTTCAATTGGTCAGGGTATTTGTAATATGTTTTTCACATTTACCTTCCCTATTCTTGCTATCCTGCAGACAAGCATCTAAAATAGACGCTTTGCGGGTTATTCCTTTTAAAAAAACAAGAATTTTACTCAGTAAATCACTTAAACCAGCTTGATACATGGATGAAACCCTGTTAATACCCAGATTGTTACATTCGTCTTCATTTTTGTTGAAATATCAATATTGGTACACCTTATTTATACAATCCTATTGCTCCAATGCGTCCCTGTGTCGTGACGTATCACGGCACAGGAATGACGGAGTAACCGCAGCCCGCTGTGTTGACTTAACTTTCAGTCTTCCGCCTCGTAGACTGGCCGTCTCCTTGTAGGTACCTACCCTCGCTCTCTCTCACCACGTGGAGTCCACGGGTAAAGCTAGACTTCGAGTCGCCTTCAGAGGACCTACATGCAAGACAGTAGTTATCCATTTTTAATCTCGTAATTTATCAAACAAGACCGAATTTAGCAGAATTTTGGAAAAATTCTCAAGTCTTGCTTGATGATTAATTTTTAAACGTACTGCCAAATGTCAAATTTTGTATGGTATAATTAGTATCATATCATGTCAGTCAAAATTCCTGAAAAGTTATATAAATACATTAAAAGAATTTTCCTTACGTAATCCGACTGCCTTTTCCTCCATTTTTTCATCAATTTTATGCTTTCATAATTATACAATACAGTAATTATGAAATGGCTGAGATAAGCATTGTAAATTTAAATAAAGAAAAGAGTTTTTTTTACAACATTTTAAGTGTGTCCAAATCCTCGTTCACAAATCTGGGTTTCTCCACTTAGTTAGAGTTATTTTTATATAACAATATGTGGAGAAACCTAGACTTGTGAAAGAGGATTTGGACGCAGTCAAAAATGTTGCCTAATTAAGGTATTCAATTTGTAAAATAGTTGTCAAATGTTTCAACGAATTTCACGTCAATTAAAAATTCTTTATGGATATTAAGTACCCTGAACAATAATTTGGGGCGTTTTTTTCGAATATTTTTTTTAAGAACCAATTTAAATATTATTCGTAAATCAGTTTAATTAACAAGTTGAATTGTGTGAACTGTTTGCATTGTAAATATTATACATTATAAAAGCAGAATAGCGTGAAGTTAAGTGAATTCGATAAAAAACTGGTTTTTTGGTCATATTTCATTCAAAATGGGAGCCGATAACATGAAGATAATCAAAATTCCTTTAAGCTATTATAAAAATTAATTTATATCTATGCAAGGGTTAGCGTACTGATACGGCACTTTAGCGCAAAGTGTCAGGTTCGATTTTTGACTCGGTCGACATAAGTATCGGTTGACATAAGTTCCCCTTTAAAATATCGTATAAAATATGACAAAAAAAATTGTACAATTTTGAACTTCATCATTCATCAGCGTCGGGTTGTGATCCCGTGGTTAGTGTCGAGGACTCTTGAGTAAGAGTTTCTCGGTTCGAACCCACTCTACCATAATTTGATACCTGTTTCTAATAATGAGCCGCTTAGGCTCACAGAAATAGTATAAAATTGAAGTATTTGTGTGAATAATAAAAACACAAATATTCCTCTTTTAATGTATTAAAATTTAATAAAAAAAGGACGAAACCCGGTCACTAGTCAAATAAAAATAAAAATAAAACAAAAATAAAATCAATATTGTTTGCGTGTGGTATTGTTGTAGTGAACTAATTTAAGTAATTGTTGTAGTACCTAATTAAAATGTAAAATAAAGGGCATTTTCATAAATCGAAATTATTTCTTTTTCTCTCATTTTCCCTAAAACACTCAGTATATCAGTAGATTCCCTAATCCGAACGACCTACTGCACTATTTACATTCGGATTAGCGAGCTGGCACTGTATATTACATACTCGTACAGTAGGGGAGAGTGCCCACGAGTGGGACAGAGGATGAATGGGACAATCGTCCTCCAGCCCAAACTATTATTACAAAAAAAAATTAAAAATTACCCAACATTAACGCTACGATATAATACAGATTAATCCTCAAACCTTAGTTCTCGACTGACAGTAAAGCGAGTAAGACGTGTTACAATTTTTTTGCGTCAAAAAGTAAATTATATATTGCAATTTGATTTTGTTTGTACATATAGGTTATGATAAGTGCTGCAATTGATAAATACAATTATTGAAGTTGGTTCTCTCAGGATATTATAAAGTATGTTTCATCAAATTTACTTTAGAATAAATGTATCGATTTATCTATTTTTCTAAAAATCACGCATTTCCTTGAATGGGACGCGCGCAGTGATCATGAATGGGACGGTCCCACTCAAGGGAAAATTGCCCCATTCATGGCGAATACTTTTAATTTATATTAAAAATCGTTTGTACTCGTTTGTATTACACGCATTGTAAACATTATATTGTTTTTAGGTTATAATGCCAAAAACACGGCATCGTTTACCAACCATCAATCACCAACGTTCTAATTGAAGCTGCTGTAGAAGAGGTTTTAAATAAAAGCAAAATATTAGGTCGGTTGCAAAGACATATGCAATAGGAAAATCTTCTCTTTATAGACATGTCAAACAAGTAAAGGCTGATAGGAAATAAAAGAGCCTATCAGCGGAAGCTAAACTGGCAGTGCATAACGGAGTCCTGGTTCTAACTCTAATGTATGGAAGTGAAACATGGAGTTGGCAAAATAAGGATGAAAGTAGACTGAATGCAGTCAAAATGCGATCTCTCAGAAGAATGTGCGACAAAACGATGTATGATAGATGTTCGAATAGTGAAATAAGGAAGGAATGCAAAGCTGAGATAAGCATAATCGATAAAATTAAGAAAAATGTGTTGAGATGGTTTGGACATGTAGAACGAATGAGTGAGGATAAAACGGTTAAACAAATTTACTAGGCGAATGTTATTGGAAAAAGGAGCAGAGAAAGACTGAGAAAAACATGGCACGATCAGGTAAGCCAAATAGTTGCAAGTGGTCAGGTTGGAGTCGTAACAATCGGCGGGTATGAGTGAGAAGATGCATGAACGTGGAAGAGGCGAAAAGAATGTTTGCAAAGACAGAGTGGTGTGGCGTTATATTCTTTCTACCTATCCCTGCGGGGAAGCGGCGTGATAGTAAGTTAGTTTTTTTAGTTAGTTAGTTCAGTCTAAAGCGAGAAGAAATACTTTCCACGTATTTAAATTCAGCTGGAAGAATATGTTCTACAGTACAGAAATAAATCAGTAAGGGGAAATCAAGTATAATATCTGACACTTCAGAAAAAGACAAGTTTTTGAAAATACAATTATCGAAGAATGGAAAATGAAAACCCATAGATAGACCATAAAATAAGCCTAACGCTAAAAGAGTTTAAAAAAAAACTCAGTTTTCAACAAAATATTTCAATGAGTGATGACAGAGATCAGTTCAGATAAATCAGTTGAAATAGAAGGTGTATCACTGACAAAAACAAAAGGAAAGGAGGATAATAAGTGTCACATATGTGAAGGAGAATATCAATATAGTTTTATGCAATGGCTTAAATGTAAATTTTGTGGCCCATGAAAAAAAAAAAAAATGCCAAAAATGTTAAATAAAATTTCTTTTACATGTGTCTACGTATTATACTAAAGTGTCTACAGATGATTTTTGTTTTAAAATAGAATTATTCCATCAATCTAGCATTTTAATTAATGTCCTATTCATGGTATACTGGTGTCCCTCTCATGGGAGGGTGTTTATGAATGGGACATTTTAGGACATGATTTGAAATCGATTTTTCAGGCAGTTAGGTTAATTTTTTTAGAAAACAAAGTATGGCATATTTGTAGCTAAAAGATTGAATAAAGAGAAACCACGTTTACTTTTTGTGATTTATTTTACAGAGAAGAACTAGAGAGGCAAAATCAAAAACGTCCCATCCATGGGCACTCTCCCCTACCTACCTAAATCTACTGGAAAGATTGAAACACTTTTCGTATTCTCGGTAAACGCTGCTGTAGGTCTGTCGGTTCTCAAGACTCCACCAGATTACCGCCGCAGTCAGCATCTCCGACCGTGACATGATCTGAACCATTATCGAGAAATTCCGGGACATTCCACTACTCCAGAGTCTTACTCGGCGGTAGCGCGTAGCCAGCATTCGGTAGGTACTAGGGGTAGGTACCAGAGTAGGTACCTTTCCCAAATAAAAAGCTGCCGTTACATCACTATTAGCAGCGGCTTCTAAACTTCATGTTACTCCATGCCTCCCCGAAAAAAAAATTGTGTGCCTGATTATCCATTATTATTTTTTGATGGATATAATATTAAGTACCTATGTTTAATAAAATTAAATATTTGTTGCAATTAAAAAAGTGTAAATTATGATTAACACAATAATAAAAACTTTATAAACAAAATAGTAATGTTAGTGTATAACCAACCACTCACCGATTTTTTTCCACCGGTTTCGAGACGTACCCGTCTCTTCGCCAGGACTATTACTACACCAGCATGCAAACAGTACTACACGCCACTACCTTAGCTCTATTCACATACTCAATTACATAAAATGGTGATCGTACGCGCTTTTAATAAAAATAATAATTACAAGGTATGGTATAACGCAAAAATTAATGCCTATTGTATATTATAAATTGAAGAAGAAAAACACCAAAAAACGATACAAAAAAAGACTGCGGACAATCAACAAACATAGAGTGCATGTCCCTCTCCAAGTACAAGAGCATAGTCTCTTTTTTTGAGAGGCACAGGGTAACTAGTATAATATTTAAGTTGGTAAATAAATTGTAATAAATTAAAATGAAATATTTTTTGTAACAGTCTTAAACATATTAAATTAAAATTAATTTTTTATACCAACTACATATTTCACATCAAAATTTAATGCGAGACTTATTATCGTTTGTTGGTACAAAGTTTGCATCACATATAGGGAGTCATGTGAAGAGTACTACTATTATCCCTTTTTGACAGCTATAATGGCACAATATTTGGTTTTCATTACAACCAGTACCGAAAGGCCTGTTTCTCATAAATTAAACTTAAACAGTATCAGCATTGCTTTGCAATATAAAATATTGGATTGTAATTTTTTGGCGCCTCCTCTGGCAATAGTCAGTGCCTCCCCCTGGAGGCGCGCCTCTTAGGTTGAAAACCGCTGATATATAGTCAATACAGTGGAACTAAATCAATTTATAGAACGACGGACTCCAGAGAGCCAGAAACCACATAAAAACAATGACACCAATAAAAACGTAACTACCAAATCATTGTCTTTAAAATCTGATTATATTCAATAAAAAATAATCAGAGAAGGTGTATGAATTAATTTGTAATTTAATATAAAAAATCAATAAATATCCAGCAAAAAATAGATACGGCAATAAGGAGTATTTTTTTGAAATGAATAAAATAAAATGTAAATCACATATTTCCATATTGTTTTCATTGTTTCACAATACTTACAAAACAGTGAACGTTTTTAATTTTCTATTTTATTGAAGAATCTCAATTCTCGAAATAAGCTTTCATTTTTACATTGAAATCATGCCATATAAACAAAAAGTATAAAATGAAATATTGGGATACTTTAAAAGTTTTCCTATTTTTAGACAAAATACTACATGTTGAAATTAGCTATTGTGAGCAGCAAAATTGTAAAGTAGTAATTGTTTTTATTCCAAAATATTATATTTTTATAGTTTTAGCAGCTGATTTGTTTTTGAAATTGGCCCTAATCAAAGCTGCTTGTTGATCAGTTAATGTTCCACATCCTTGCGGTCCTGTCGTATCCAATAGCCATCCACTGAAAAGAAAATATTATTTGTAATGGGGAAATATACTGTGGGTAGTCGAGTATTTGTCCGCCTCCGTAGTGTAATGGTCAGCATGCTCGGCTACCGTTCTGGAAGTCCCGGGTTCAATTCCCAAGGGGGGTAAAATAAATATAAGTGATTTTTTCACTGTCATATTTATTCAATATTACCCTGGACTGGTACCTGAAGCGGAAGGCTGATCACCTTTCCTTCATGTGTAAACGATCAAGATAACACGACGTTTATATGACGCAGTGCCTTATGCACCATTGGGGTGCGGATAAGGGTTTTATTATTTTTTATTAATATTTATTCAAAATAAAGGATGATAATCCTGTACTGGTACCTGAAGCGGAGGGCTGATCACCTTTCCTTCGTGTGTTAACGATCAAGATAACACTGTGTTTATATAATGCAGTGCCTATAGTCTATAAAATAAGAAACATCCATGAAGAAATTGAAGGAAAAATGAATAAAATTGTCAAAAACTTACTCATTATTATCTGTCATTTTCATATTCGTAAGTACCGAGCAGCTTGGTATGGTTCCGACAAAATATTCGTTTGGCAAATACTGGGCCTTCTTTTTATCCAAAAAATCCAATATCTCGTTCATGCAGGAACATCTCCATGGATTCGGTGACATTACCAATTTCTGGAGAGAGGGTAGCTTGGTCTTCAGGACGTCTATATCCAACCTTACCAGGTCGTTAAAGTCGATTTTAAGAATTTGGAGCTTCTGCTGATTCTGAATGAATATGTCTGCGTTAAAAGAACGAATACTGTTGTTTGACAGGATCAATCTGAACATCAAATAATAAATTATGTTATGCCTTTGAGATGTTAGACCTTTGAGATGCGGTGCTAACGTAAAATGCATCCATGCTTCATGGCTATACAAGTTATATGTAAGATGAGATGCACTATGGAAGCTTATAAAACCCACGAAAATCAGAAAACTTAGCAATTACTAACCTAAAATATGTATTTTAAAAATAAAACTGTATTTACCTGTTCAAATTCGGGATATTATCAAAGGTCTTAGCTGGAATTTGAACAAGTTTGTTGTTTGTCAAATCCAACGAAACTAAGCTTTGAAGACCAACAAACAATCGGTATGATATCCTTGCTAATTGGTTGCCAGATAGATCTATCCTCGAAATGCTCGGAGTGTTCTTGAAAATCACTGCTGGAAGAACTTCAATGAGGTTTCCAGAAAGATCTAGGATCTGCAGTTTCGATAGGCCAGTGAAACAGTCTGGTTTTACAGAAATTATTTTGTTCGAAGTCAGGTTTAAGCTCTTGAGATCCTTTAGTAAAGAGAAATATGGAGAGTCGAGGTTGCCCAATTCGTTATGAGATAAATTGAGGCACAGCAGTTTCTCGATCCCTAAAAAAGATTCTATTTTAAAACTCGACCATGACAAATTAACATTAAAATAAGATATTATAGTCTAATTTAGAAGAAAGAAAAATAAATCAAATTATGTATATTGAAGGTAGGTTGTATGTTGTATGACAGTATATTTCTTTTATTTAAGCGCCTAAACTATTTCTCTACCTTAGACATTAAAAAAATTAAGTTTTTCAATTATTTTATTATTTTTCTTACCCTCGAATGAGTCCGTAGATATTTCAGCAAGTGACGAGTGGGAGATAGTAAGGTCCTGTAGTATTGGCATGTGTATCAGCGCACCAGTCGGAAGACTAGGCAGATGAGAGTCTTGAAGCTTTAGGATCTGAAATGATCCTGGATCTTCCTCTAAAAAGTCCGATTCGAGTTCCGTAAGGGTCACTCCAGTGCATATGGCTTCATTGCTTCCATCCTCACTAAAATAAGCAAATAGTAAAAAAAGAATGATGCTAAAATTACTAGATCTTCTTCTGTGCCTATCATATCAGGTCCCTTGATGTCAATTGTCACTTAAGAGTAATTGCCATTGTATTTTTCATAGTGATCTCTTGTGAGAGACCTATCCATGGTGGTTTCCCTTTGCCTTCTCAGTAAAATTTTCTGTCGGGGTTACCTTACCTTAGCCGGCAGTGTCCAGTTTTATGACACTAGAATATCGCCATTTGCCCCCTATCTATCTCCCACGACACTGATATCAGCACATTGCCCGGGGTTCACGAGGCCTAGAAGACCACTCGAGGACGCTAGAGAGTTGGATTTGGTAGCAATGTTGCCAACATTATTACAACAAAGTCAATTACGACATTTTCTAGAAGCGTACTTTCCAACAAAGCATACTCCATCGCAACCCTACTACCATTTGGACCCCAAAGACCAGATAGGAGAGATAAATAGAAATATCTTTAGGTTAAAACAAATCTCAAGATAAAAAAACGAAGGAAGTTAATAAACTAAAAGTATCTGGGATGTCTAACCTTGATGAGAGATGCGGTCAAAGAGACAAAAGAGCATAAATGAGTTGAGAATGAAACTAAATAAATAAATAATATGCTCACTTGGTGAATATACAAGATGCTGGATCCTCTCTGGTAACCCTGACGTGTTCGTGATGCAGAAACTTATGAAGATTTTCCCCGAGAGCTGGTGATGCGAACAGGAATAAGGATAATCCGAACAGAATCATTTTTGGTTATACCCCAAATGAAGTTCTCTGAAATTTGTGAATGTTACATTATTAATCATTCTTGAAATGTCAATTTAAAAATGATATATTCTGCTTTCGTAGAATAGAAAATATGAGTCGGTGAACTTAAGTTATAGCTTATTTGACGTTTTACTTTATTGAAGGTCTGTTCCAATGACAATCTGAACAATCATCCCAGGAAACAAAAATATATTATAGGATTTTATACAAAGAATTGGCAATATTCTGTTTCTAATTAATTATTTAAAAAATATATTTTAATGAAACTCGTAATAAATATTTAATAAATTATATTTTTTAAATACTCAATATTTTACAATCATGACTTTTAAAAGAAGGGTTAGGGGAACAAATCGAAAATAAAAACGAAATCAAGCGAATTACACTACTACTACTACCATCACGCTGTTTGCCTGCAGGGGTAGGCAGAGAGGATGGAACGTCACACTCTTCTGTCCTGACACTCCTCGCCTCCTTCACATCCATACATCTAGTCATACATGCCCTCCGATTACGCAGACTTTTGTCAGCGAATTACAAATTTTATATAATTTGATTTATAAAAACAAATAAAACAATTAAGCATTTCAAATACTTGAATGTGGTCAGGTCAGGAGTCGAAATAATCAATGTGTATGTATGAGAAGATGTATGAATGTAGAAGAGGCGAAGATTGTGTGCAAAGACAGATTGGTATGGCATTCTACTCTCCTTGCCTACCCCTTCGGTAAAGCGGCGTGATGGTTAGTTAATAAGAAAATTAATACAATATTTTTGGTTGGATTTTATTAACAAAAAGCTTCTAATGTCCTTATATTAAGTTACATAAAAACCTAGATTTTTTTATTTTAAATTAACATAAATTAATTTAACAGCTTTGATGGTGCTTTTAGTCAACTTACAGGTTTGTATAATTTATAAAAGCATCGGTGGAAGTTGATTTCCATTTAAGTCGCAACGACATATAATCGTTTACGATATGCTCAATTAAAATTTGTTAAAAAGTTATCAAAATATACGTATAATTTATTGATAAGTCAAATGGCCGTAAGTGGGGTCCGATGCACAACGTGTGTAATATACGTATCTACCCGCAATGATTGGATTGGGATAAGGCTGTGTATATGTAATCCACGCCTTATTATTGGATTATCAATGGCTATTGAAACGATTCAAAGCTTTTGATCCACCGTGAAGCACATCTTGTGGAATAACGAATATCGCGTTAGGCGTCGGACGTGGATTAACGGCCGTTATGAGACAAGAAAATTACGTGCGCACCTTAAAATAAATTGAATAAAAACTAAAATCGTTAGCGCATACCCACTTAACCTTCTAATAGGTCTGTTCTATTGAAGTGGTTAGCAATTATTGTTAACAAAATTGTTGTATCACTCGTCTTCGATGTATGTATAATCGTATCTTCAATTTTCCCAATTCTCAGCATAGATATCATCATCATCATCTAAAGGCAGCGCCTTGTTGTGTCAGCCACTTGTCTCTGTCAGTCGCCATCCTCTTGAGCTGCGAATAGGAGGAGACGTCCATGAGCCGCTTCAAATCCTGGAAGTATGAAGTTCTTGGGCGGCCTCTTGTTCGTTTTCCCAAGATTCTTCCTATAGCATAGATATAACATGCGTTTTATATGATAAGATAACCTCTTTTTAGGCGGATAGGATCAAAGTATGTTCATGTTGGTACCTACTATATTTATCAGTTGTCAAATAGTGAGTGTCCTTATACTTCTTCTTCTTCTTCTTCTTTATGAGCCCTCTAACGTCCACTGCTGGATATAGGCCTCTTTCCCTTCTTTCCATTTACTCCGGTTGGTTGCTGCTTGCAGCTAGTTTTTACCTCCACAGCGCCAATATCGTCAGACCATCTCTTTTGGGGTCTTCCGACACCCCTTTTGATCTCCCAAGGTCTCCATCGTAGAATTCTTGGGGTCAATCTTGTGGGGTCCTGTCACACTATATGTCCTGCTCACTGTCATTTGAGTTTTGCCATGCGATCCATGATGTCCTCTACCTTGTTTTTTTTATACATTGATCGTAAATATTGATATGACGAAATTGCTTAATATTGGATTGATTTCATTGCCTTTATCCAAAAATTCATCAATAGAGCCTATTCAAAGTGTACATTGTCTGGTATCACCCTCAGGCCAATTGCACGCATTTCCAAGTACTTCTCATTACACCAAACATTGTATCTATAATAAGCATAATATTCATGTGCAGTTGTTTGAAATTTGTGGAAGTTATATTATGTAACAGTATGCAAGCAACAGGTTTCACGACTGACACACAACACTTAATGCACAAATGGTATTTTAATGATCTAATAACTAGTAATTAGGTTCCGGTATATCACAATGTAGCTTGTAACTTGTCTATGGGAAACCCATAGGGAATAGCTCTATTTGAAATGTGTAAACGTCATGGCAAATTGCCGTATAAGAGTATTTCTATTACACGAATGAATCCAAATAAACTTGTTACAATTAATTATATTGATGCGGTAATTAATATTTCTTGCGTAAATAATGAAGTGCCAGTTTTATGTTTAATACCTGAATTGTTTTTACACATAATATTTTTAATCACATTAATATACATACTTATATTATTGGTAGAAGAATTTAAAAAAATAGACACTGCAAAAAAAGGGAATCAAAAACCTAGAGAGGACCGAAATACGAATTATATTGTATTATAGGAAAAAGACTGTGGGCAACGAAACACTGGAAGAAGACGTATATCCTGACTTAACAACGCGAGCAAGTCGATCCACTGTAGTACTAAAGTTATTGTTTAAATCGACTACTGACAAAGTAAAAACTTGCGTGGATTGGAAAAAATAGTATAAAAAGTATTAACATACTCATACAACTCATATAAAGCAGAAGAGAAGGGTTTAAAAATGAATTTACCTCTATAAAATGATATGCATCGTAGGCAAAGGAAAAATCGATAAAAATTTTTTTTTAGAATGAGACGAGAATCGTTTAAAATTTTTTTGGAATGGCAAAAAAAACTGGCGGTGGTTCTAGCACCAAGTCATTGATCAAATCAGCTGTCCATAAAGTGAGTAAATCGATATGATGTTGACTAATTTCCATTGCAAAGTAATAAGCAAGGGTTATTGGTTATTGGTCTTCTGAATCAGGGTTGCGTTTCTTCTTCAAAAGCTCCTTTTCTGCGTCAGGATCCTTTATGATATTATTTTGGAACCAAGACCCATCTAGTTTCTGATGCGCAGCATCAACATCTTTCTTCTCAATCGTTCTCTTTCTCCAATTCTTCTATCTATTTAAACTAATTGAATACTATTGTATTATTCAATAGTAGTATTGATCATACCGGTTGCAGTCTCTGGCGATACCACATCAAAAGATGTTCGACCTCAAGACAAGTCAAGCCCCTGATATTACAGAGCCATGATATCATTCTTCTTACGTCTATTCTTCTTTCTACTTTCCTGGTATTCTAGTTTGTTATAGTCCGTTCTTTTGTAAGGAATGTGGGTAAGTTGTAAACACAGTGGTGAGAACAACATCCCACAACCATGTGAATGCCCACGTAGTCTGGCAAGCGTCATTTTAGAATAGTCTCTTCTTAAAAGCAGTCACTCACTTAGAGCTCCTAGTAATTTAAATATAAAATAAACTAAAGTCAAATAATTAGCAATCTTTGACTGATATTCCTCCACCATCTGAACCAACAAATCTTTGATAGCCGTATTGTACCAGTTCCAGTCACTGGTCAAATGAAACAGTTGCTTCACCCCGAGACTCGTCTTAATCATAACGTTTTTTAAATATGACACCTTTCTTCTTTCAGGTTCTTGTCTTCCTTCTATCGTATTTGCAATATTACTTAGAATACCATACGCACTGATCTATCACAAACTCTAGCCATATTTTCAAGGTTTTGCAGTATTTTTCTTCATTTCTTCCTACTTCTCGTCTTCCTCCTTCTTTTCATTACAGCTTGCAGTTATCAGATTGTTAGCGGGCACCAATAGGATATGGCTGTGCCCATTGTCTGCAGTTCCATAACAATAGTGGAACTAACGCCTACGTTAATACCATGAAAGTGGAACACGCCCACCAGTACTCAAAATTCAATTACACACCACTCTTACTGGACACCAAGAGTCATCAATCATGAACCATGGTTTAGGAGACCTTTGGGTACTACACTAAGTGAACATTCACAACCTACTTACAAACGGTCTATTTAACAAGCTCTTAAAAACCCATCAATTGATTTTACATATAATAAGTAAAATGAAATCCTGCTTAAATTTGACCTTCTAACGTAAAGTTCAAACCACAACAAATATATATTATTCGTGGATTTGGCATTAACTTTGTGGAATAATACGATCATATATGAAACACTTGTATAAGAATACATTTGAGTTTATTAATGTAAACACGACGAGTTACGAAAACTACGGATATTTATTTACATTAATAAACTCAAAAGTAGTCTAGACTTAAAAGTTGTACTGGTACAAGTGTTTTATTTTTATATTTAAACTACAAAAAAGTTAAGATATATCCTGCTACTACTACTGCTATCATGCTGTTCCTCTACAGAGATAAGTAGAGAGGATGGAACGCCGCGATCTTCCGTCGTGACGTACACTCCTAGCTTCCTTCACATCCATATATGCCCTACGATTACGTAGACTTTTGACACCACCAGATTTTAGGTTTTGATTGATTTGGTCACGCCTAATATTTTTTTTATATATCCTCACTACCTATAGTATACAGTCGTCGAGTATAAATCATATTTTTTCTTAAAAATTACCGTCGCTCTGTGAAAATCAATTTAATTCAGCCCGTTGCCTTACGCTTTCAGAAATTTCCAAAGACAATAACTAGAAATTTCTCTATGCTTTCGTACAAATGCAAAACGTCACTTTGTCAGTTCATTTTTAATATAACGTAATTCATTAATACATTATTTACCTTTTTCGATTCCTGGCTAATATTAAATGAAAATGTCAAACGCATGCGATATTTACTCGAGAAATTGAGTAAATCGACAGACTGAACGTTAAATCAGGTAGGTAGTAATTGAAAAGGCATGGAATTAATAGTATGTAGTTGTAATTC
>NW_028280870.1:3205000-3332264 GCF_059751285.1 Brachycentrus maculatus
TATATATATGTGTGTGTATATACATATATGTATATGTATTTTTTTTTAAACTCTATGTATTAGTAAAAAATAATGAAACATTCATATACCAACAGGGGTTAAAGTAGAAAAAATAAATAATATAATTTATATTTGAACCTCCTTTGTTCGCCTCCGTAGTGTAATGGTCAGCACGCTTATCGTTCTGGAGGTCCCGGGTTCGATTCCCAGGGGGGGGTCAAATAAATATAAGTGATTTTTACACTGTAATATTTATTCAATATTATCCTGGACTGGTACCTGAAGCGGAGGGCTGATCACCTTTCCTTCATGTGTAAACGATTGAGATAACACTGCGTTTATATGAAGCAGTGCCCTATGCACCATTGGGGTGCGAATAAGGGTTTTATTATTATTATTATATTTGAACCAATAACTTTGTGATTTTCCATTTTATAATTAAAATAAAATTTTGCTTTAAAATCACTACAATTTTAAAGTGATTTTAAAATAAAGTTATAATTTAATTAAAAAATAAATAGTAGTAAATCAAAATATTTGTTTTAAGTGATATTTAACATCCTCCGTATACGCGCTCCGGAGTGTAGGGTAGGTCCGCTGACCTCCTTTCCCGGCCGAGGGACCCCTGCCCGGGGGAGGGGCAGCGGAGGGGCAGCGGAGGGGGGATTTCGACTCTTACATCATTTTATTCTATTGGCGACGAAAGAATTAAGGCGATTTGTTTTCGCGTGATTGAATTTCTCCGAACAGATTGCGCTCGATGAATTTAAAATAACCTTATTTTCCAAAAAATCAAGACATGGTTCCGTATTCTAATACCATAAATTGTTTATTATATTTCAAATGTAATGTGATTTTTTTTAGTATGTAAATTTTATTCTGTATATTTATATTATAATAAATTAAATATTATTGTTAATATAAAGTAATACATACAGCCGAAAAATATTTTTTTGGTTACAAGAGACATGTTTTGCACTCTCCCAAAAATATTCCCACGGAATATTTCACGTTTTCGAAACATGGGTTTGAGTTATAAACGTACAATTATGTACGTATGAATGAGTACCGCCAGCGAGAATGAGTCCTTATGATTGTCACTTCAAATTATGATTATGTTGTAAGCGATTCGGGGGAAAATGGCGGGAGATTCTTCGCCAAAAATAAAATAAAATCAAAAGCTCTCGTTGTTTTGCGAATGTTGTCTCTGTGTCTCGGGCGCGCGAAATATAAATATAAATAATAAATTAAAAAGAAAACGGGAGTCGAGTAGTGGAGCGTCGTGCGCGGAGGGAGCGGGGCGCGGCGGGGCGCGGCGGAGGGGGGCACTCGATAGTCCCGCGCAGGCCTCGGGAGGCTGCGGTGCCCGGGCCGAGTGGACGCGCCAGTGTGTGTGTGTGTGCGGGGGTCGCGCGAGTAGTGGTGCCGGCGTGTCGGTGCTCCGGCCGCGTGACACTTTCCGAGCTTTTCCAAATCTTCGTCGCTCCTGAAGCTCTTCGCGGGACCCGACCACTGATTAGCCGCTATTAGTATTTATATTTATTATAAATAAATAAATTGTTCTACCGTAATTTTACAATTTTTGCTACTTATTTTTTCAACATAAATCCTTTTTTAAATTTATAAATTTATTATATTTTTAAAAAGTTGTATTTAATAAAACTTTTTTAAAAGGAGGAAAAATAATTACGAACAATAACGGGCTTACAGAAACTTCCGAGCCCCCATCTCTCCGCCTCCTACTCGCAAATATGTCGATATGTCGAGAGCGACGAAAACGTCAATTCGTTAAATATGATTTAAAATCGGTCGCCTAACCCTTAAGCCACGGGGTCGCTCCGCTCTCGGCGCGCGGCCGTCTCGCTCTGGCGCGACGGCGGGAGCGGGACGGCGCGTGCGCCGCGGCCCCCCGCCCCCCTCGCCCGGAGGCTGCGCCATGGACCAGTTCCGCTTTTAGGTTATGGGCACTCGCGGAAAACCGACGCCCCGCGACGCGCGCTCTTCCGGGAGCCTCTCTCAACGGCACCTCCCTCCTGCAGGACTCCGGGCCCCCCGGTCCGCAGCCCCGGTACCCCGCGCCCCCACCCCCCGACCGCCCCCATCGCGGCCGACCTCCGGCTAATTCACTCGATACTTATCTCCGAGAATGTGTTGTTGATGTGTACCGACAATCAATTCATCTGTCAGTGACACAAATTCCCTCGCCCGAGTCACTCGGTTCGCGGGGACTTGACGTCTCGCCGAGTCCGGGACTCACTGCGTATCAACTATGTGTTGACATGTTTACCGCGGTTAATGCGAATGTCTCGATAACGACATCAGATGTCTAGTGTCAAACGCAAAATCTGAATTTAAGCAGGAATAACTTTCCTTGTGTGAAAATTGAGAATTACTCTATGATAGAAAAGGCGAAAAAATGCGTAACTTTAAGTTTTAAGAGCTCAAATTAACTTTGCATTCTTTCATAAAATTTTAATATTTGAGTCTGAGAATAAAATAGATTTGTTTTAATTGTCGCGAGGTGTGTTTGATTAATAGTAATTATTACGTTTACGTAGTGACCTTTCTGAAGCGAGATCTTTAAACCGCTTTTGACAATTCACAATTTAGATATTACAGTTCAGACTATATAAATATTATCGTATTTGTAGCTCTTATATATTTACTTCATTTGGCATTCCGAGATAAAATGAATATTGACTTAACATATCGCGATGTCATTGTTGGCTTATTTGAACATAGGCTAGCTGATATTTTATCATAGGGTAATCTTTAAACCGTTTATTGTTGTCGGTACAATCAACAAATTACTCATTATTGTCCGTTTGTCTCGTAGGAAGACTTACAGGGAGATTCGATAATATGTCAACGATACGTCGGAGTTAGTTCAGTCCGGTGATGGTCCTCCCCACAAAAGCGTTCGCGTGAAAACTGTTCCTCGTTCAGTGCTGCAAGGCGACGTGCGTCGGTAGGGCTACTGGAGGCTGCTAGTCGAGGCCGGGACCGGGCGACAGCGGACGGCCGCAGCATGACGGGAGGCTCCAAGAAGAGCAGTCCTCTGCCGGCCACCAAGGCGGAGGCCAACAATACCACGTCCCCCAAGAAAGGTTTGGAAAACTATCGTCTGACTCTTATCGAGGAGACCCTTTTCTCCCGTACGCTAAAAACTATTGTCGAAGCTCAACATGACTATGGAGAGAAAAAATCTCTCATTTGATCATTTTTTATTTTACAACATATATTTTCCGTCAAATACGAGTATATTGTGTATTCACCAATAATTATTTTTAATCTGTTTTTGTTTAAAAAAAAAATAAAAAAAAATTTTAGACTGTCTATTCTGTGTACAAAGAGACAGATTTGCATTTTTCATTATTCAACTAGATTATAATTAAATTAGATAACAGAAAAAGGTAGATAATTGCTGGTTTTGCGTCTATGTAATATTTTAATATTCGTATTGTTGAGCAGAATGGGAATATTTTTATTCGAAAAATGTCAATCAATCAATCTACCTCTAATAATACCACATTTATCGTTATATAGAAAATTTACCCTTTGAGGTTTGAGGTTTGAAGAAAAGATGTTTCCTTATAGAAGCCAGAATAAGTGATACGCCCACTTTTCTAGCGCACAAGTAGGGAGCGAAATCGAAAGGTTTCCGTATTACAAATATCTCTAGGTTTATATTTTTATATTATTGTATAAAAATAACACAATATTCTTCACAATTCTTTTTTTACAAAGTAAAGATTTACACTAATCTATAAATTTCTGCTAATCTTCTTAAATCGTTTAAATTTGAGCAGTTTTTTTTCTTCATATCCTTTTATCATCATTCGACGTTACATAAGATTGATAAAGTGTTAGTTAGTTCATGGTAGTTATTAACATACAAATTTGAGAGCAAAAAATAATACCTATTTATTTTAATGCCTCGGCAATTCGAGTCCTAACAATACAATTTATGAGGATTTTCTATTCAACATTATTTAATTGCACTTCCTCTCTGTTAACGTTTGGTGTTAGGTAGTAACCGTAGATTTTCCGATGAGACAAAACAACTATTTGAAAATATACACTTTCTATGTAAAGTTAGGTCCAAAAATCTTATTAAACATCAACTCAATAAAAAGAACGGGCATTTTAATCACAAATTGCGCGTATAAAAAATCTAGAATGTGGAGTTAAAACATGATTCCAATTCGAAATTCGACATTTCACAATCAACTCCACTAATTTTTATTTTCGCAGAATGAATTGTTTGAGGTCAGAGGCGCAGTCGTGCGTTTTATAGCGACTCCAACTCCAATTTTTACTGTACAACCCTATAGAAGAACCTTCCGCATATGGAAGGTTCTGAGACCATTGCATAAATGTACAGGTTTCAAGAAGTAATGCAACATGGATGTTCAACAATATGGTGAACGTTACACAAGTGTAAAAGATGGCCTCTTAAGCCAGCCAAATGCCAGGTCGTGAGCCTTGGGATGCTCAAACTTCCATCTTCTTTCATATAAAGAGGAACGATAGAGGTTTCATATCAAGTAGAGACAGCTATAACTTGACATATGATCCGTAGGGTGAATAATCCAGTGTCTGATATATTCTCTTCTGCTTAAAGTAGGTCTTGTGGCCTGGTTTCAAGAGGGATTAGACTCCTGCGATGTTAATTCCCAGCTGTCAATATATCTCTTCGGTAGTCTCCCAGTTGGAGAGACCTTACGGTTGGCCGTGCAGTGCAATGTGGGGGAATCTGGATGGTTCCATTCTCCTCACATGCGCATACCATTGTCTTCTTCACTGTCTTCCTTACCTAACAACGTCTTAATTTTCGTATATTTTTCTTATCATGGTGTTCCTTAGTCTATCTCGTACACTCTTGCTAGATATGCTTTTTAGAGTCTTCATTTCTGACACTCTTAGCGCGCTTTTTGTTACTGCGGCGTCCGCTCTGCATTCGATCCCATATGTCATGATGGGTCGCGCACAAGTTTTATATATTTTAATTTTGCTGCCGATCTTCATGGCAGAGTTTTTACATATATAATTTTTCAGGCATCCTGAGATGACTGCAGTATTGTTCACTTCATCACTTCACATCGCAGATCCGTTTGACCACACAGGTGTTTGAACTTTTCCAATTGTCCAGTAAGACGCCATCCATAGTCACGCTACATTCCACCGAGATCTGAGAGAACACCATTCTCCTTAGTCTTTGTAGCTGATATAGTCATGTTGTTTTTATTGTCCGATATAATTTACAATATTTATTTGAAAATTTTGGTGATTACAAACACCGTATGTTTGAAAATGATGCGGAATTCATCAAAACACGTGTCGAAATATATTTTAAGAAAAATTGGTATTAACGAAGTTAAGCATAAATTATCAATGGATAGATTTTTACCACAAAGTGACTGCCGAATCAATCAATGAAATAATATTTATACTGTTAATTTAGGCATTTGCTTTGTTGATTTTCATAGGCTATTATTTTTAATGTTAATAAAACAGAAATTTGCTTATTTTTATGAAGGCTGTTTCGCCTTGAGAGATTATTATTATACTGTTTTCTATTGTTTCATTTTTAAATCCGTATAATGATAAATTGTGAGTTCATTAATGTTAAGTGGAATACATTTGAAGGAAAGAAATTAAAGCCGAATAGTTAGTAATAAATGAGAATATCAGCAATGGTTAGGGTACTCGGGATTGCATAACAGTACTCAAACTAACTTGTTTAAGTTGTACACTGCTAATATGAACGAGTAAACATGCATATTTATTTTTCGATACTCGTTCATGCTGATTTTACCCGAAAACCTCCAATATGAGCTGCTGAACATTATAGTATCCATTATTTCACATCTCCGTCCTATCCGCCTTCCACCTGCAAATTTAAAAGTCTCTGTGTATGAACCTTCACGTCTCAGAAGATTCGAGTCGTTCGTTTCCACTAGAATCCATGCAACCTTATTCGTGACTGCACAATGTGTCTTCAAGCGGGAAAACGCCACTACTTCATTTTTCGCGACTCTTTATTACGTTAGATGGGCCTTATATTCATCCTACATCCTGACTTCATCCCAAAATGAAAATAATTTTTTCGGTTGTTTTATTCGAACAATGATTATTGTCATCGCAATAATTTGCTTTTTTGGATATTTTGATATAAAAATCGTTTAATAGTGTTGTTACATAAGACATAGTAATCCAGAAAAACGCTTTCAGTACCTGTATGACTAAATTTCTACTATTTTTCTTTCGACCCCTATCAGCTTCCAATAGCGCACAGGACACTGCGTTCAGAGTTAATTCGTCGGTCTAGAAAAAAAGAAACACTACGGATAACGCAATCAAATGAGGGCTTTAGGAAATTATTGAAATAATATGTGAGAAAGGAACTGTAGGAGGAAAAGTAGTTACGTATGGATAGGTACGTGGTAGGGATGACCAAATTCAAAATCTAAATTAAGTTACGACTTCATCGCAAGAAGTCGTTATTTTATTCAGTTTTGAATTCGATAATCCAGCGCTTGTAACACTAATCGGTCTACAAATTCGGTTTCGTATTGGATATTTATAGTTTCTGGCATAAGATAGATCTTGTTAAGAAATTAAATTTAACATTAAAAGCTCAAGCAATATAAAACGATAAGAAGAACGAGTATAATTGACCAAATCCCAATCGGGTAACTGAAAAAGTAACGTTTATAGATTTATATGTGTGCAGTACTAAGTAAGAAAAATAGCATTGTAGCAATAGCTAGGCTACTCTGGGCTGTTTATATTACCATACAGGTTACTGCCTTTACCTCGAGGTAAGAAATGAGAAAATCACTCAATTCAAAATATGCACAGGTTTTCCAAGGTTATGTTTTTTGTAGTGACTGAAACATTGTAATTTCTGTTAGATAATCTAAACGACAATTATAACAAAGTTACTTTTCTCTCTATTTTCCCTTAGCTACCAGTGAAATTTAAATCGAGTAAAAAGTAACATAATAGTCGAAAACTCTTCCAACTTGGTCTCTGGCAAAGAGTTCACAATTTAAAAGAGCAATCATTAAACAAAAATACTTGAAATTAACGAGCTCAGTAGTCCTGAAACGGTCACAGAGCGGGTTGGTGGGTTCGATCTTTAAGGCTAAAAAACTTGCTTGTGGTATTTTCTTGGAATTTTGATTAAAATTGTATCTCTTATCCAATCTTTTTAAACAAAATAACAAACGTACCCAAAACGTTTTTTAAACCTGTTTTTAGGGAATTGACATCATGGTCTCATTGATGTAATTATTTTAAAAGGAATATCATTACTTTACTTTCATTACATTACTTTCATGTTGATAGATTGAAATATTAGTAAAAAATATATACTCGAATTGCCATTGAAATATCCGTCCTCAAACCGGATAAAATCATATTAAAAACATTTTGCAACGGAGACGAAGTATATTTTAACTTTAAAAATATAAAACAATATCTATGGTTTCCTCTCCTAGTCTGTATCCTTTATGTAGTGCTTCAATATCCTCCACAATCCCATACATGATAAGATTGAAGAGGAATGGAATATATACATGGAATATTTACGAGTATAATGTATAAAAATGTATGGCCTGCAGGGTCTAAAATCTAAAATCAAACATGATTGCCATAAAAATATTATTCAATGCATTTTATGTTTTCGATATCAAAATAATAATTCACATTATTTTTTGTGTTGATTATTTACTATACACCTAATGTGGTACGAAACCTAGCTGTTTAAATCGAAATTCAACGGACCATCGCGTCGTAGACCATATTACGTAACGTATATACCATAATTATGAGTAGATTGCTCGGGTTCCAATCTCAGAATGATCTACGATAACATACGCCTCATTTCGCCTTTACCTACGTAATTTGAAATGAAGTTAATGGTTAATCAGACACCAATAAAGATCATATAAGTAAAATAATCTAGATATTGGACCGAAAAATCTATGCACTAGTTTAAAATTACAGTATTATCAACAACAAAAATCTTTACTGCTATAGGTCTTTCATTTCATATAGCATTTATGTCTTTCATCCCCCTTTATTTTCGAGCTCCTTTATTTGTCAGTATTTTTTATATTCATATCCCTTCAAACATTTTCCACTCCTAGATCCGAAAAACTGGAGCGCACTACTAATCTGACGATCAAAACAACGTCGCATCGATCGGACGCAGTGTCCGATACAACATTTTTTAGTGTAGATAGAGCCACTAGAAGAATTCAATAGTATCCTGTTCAATTTTAGGTATTTCTAAACCAAATAAATAAATGATGTCTTCTTCTTATCCTTATCCGCACCCGTTGGTGCATGCACCCCATGGGGTGTGATGTTATCTCTGTACTTACAGTAAGGTGAAGTGATCGGTCTCCATGCATCGGGTGATATTATATTATATAATATTTATTTATTACGGTGGAAAATCACTAATATTTATTTTGACCCGGGATCTCCAACACGGTAGTCAAACGCGCTAATCACTGTACTAATCAGGGATGTTAGTTGAAGTTTGACGGTTTTTTCAATAAAGAAAACGCTTAATTCTCAAGGGAATCTCTTTTTTTTATTCAAAGTATTGACCATCGGATTCTATACATTTTGCCCATCTTTGAGGCAAATCATGGATACCATTCCAAAAAAAAATTCTCTTTCGAGGCAAACCATTCGACGAGCCATTTTTCGACTTTTTCAAAATTGGCGAAGCGCTGCTCTGCGAGTGAGTGTCCCATCGATGCGAAAAGGTGATAGTCGGACGGGGCAAGGTCTGGAGAGTACGGCGAGTGCGATAATATTTCCCAATTCAATGCTTCTAGAGTGTTCTTCACCACTTTAGCTGTATGAGACGATGCGTTGGTTGCGACAATTTTCGATTTGTCTCTCGTTCATTTGGTGTGGTACCCATTTTCCGTACTTTTGGATCTTTCCCATGGCTTTTAAACGTTGGCAAATTGCTCCTCGGGTCACATTAAGTGTTTGTGCCAATTGTTGTTGCAATTGGGTTGGAACACCTGCAATTCCTCGTCTTCGAACTTTTTCGTTGCACCAGGATGCTCATTGTCTGTTAAATTGACGAAACCATGTCTCACATGTTCTAATCACTGGAGTATGTTCACCATAAGTTTGTACTAGCAACCGATGAGCTTCAACTGCTTTTTCTTTTGATGAAATAAGAAAAGCAACGAATGCCGCAAATGCGATTTACTTGGAACGAAACTCGACATATTCACTTAGGTAAACAACTATGACACTATTATTTTGGCAGAATGTAACTTGTGTATTTTTGAAGGTTAACGTCCATAGAAAAATATGACAAAGATGCCAAATCATAGTAATGTATACATATCTCTAGCGACATCTATAAGTAAAACCGGTAAAACTTCAACCAACACTCTTATGTACATATGGATAAATTACATTTTTCAACACACCCATAAACCTATCAAGGAGAATTCTGACCTTTATTTTAAACGGCTATTTAATTTCAAAATAAAAATATTCTTTCCCGAGTCCGAGTAAAGAGCTTAATTTCCGAATTTCTGCTAAGATTGACAGCAATAATTTGTCTATAAACGATCAGCAGTCTGTAATTTCCTCTTAAATATTAGATTTGGGAAAGTAATTCTAAACATAAATAGACGGATCTACTGAGACGACTGCTGTAGTACTGATATACACACTCCTACGTACTTCGCTGGTAATAATATAACTCAACATAGTAATTACTTCAATCGATGGAAAAGTTTTGGATTAACTCATAAATTTGAAATATATATTTATTGTTTATCTTAATAGAGACTACCAAAAGCTATGTAATTATTAGTATTTTCTTTTTTAGATTCAGTTTTTTTGTTTTGTTATATTCTAAGTTTTTAAATAATGTGCGATTGATCGTATTTATTGGAAATTTATCAGGAAAATAATCGTATTCGCGGGTATTATGGATCATGGATCATGGATCATGGATCACACCGGTCACCGAAGTAATACAATGAGACAACAACAGATTATCACTTACAATTAGTGCCATCTTGTCCCCGATAGGTTGTAGCGATAGCCTTGTTTGGGCAGGTAAGGAAGTGATGTCGTGACGTCACGACACGCGACAGTAGGAAGTGGGATGGATAATCCGTCGCTTTCCGTTAATCCTCTCTCTGCAGATAATAGTGTCGAGTGTGCACGGCGTGGAGAGTGGAGAGCGGAGAGCGGAGAGTGGAGAGCGGAGCCTGCAGAGAGTAGGTACTCGGGTACACCTACAGGCTGAAACGGTCCGACATTTGTCACTGTCATCAGCAGGCTGTCAAATGAACGAACACTTTTATCAAGCTTAGTAAATATCTTCGTTTTCGGCGAAATCTTTTGTCAGTCGGGATATTTCTTGAATTTCAAATGAAAAGACCACGACGTAAAAGACCTTTGTTAAAGTAAAATATCACATTTGGGAGAGTACAAAGGGTTACGGCGCGGCGGGGGCGGGGGCGAGGAGCGGAGCGGGGAGCGGAGCGGGAGGCGGGGAGGGATGGTCGCAGGCGCCACGAGGGCCATAATAATAGTCGGTCCGTAAAAATTTGACCCAATAATATTATTAGCTATTCAAGTTTTCAGGTTTAGTGTTCTTTTTTGTCCCGTTGAAAGGAAAGTGCCGCATTTCGTATTCAGAGATACCGAATGGAATCACTAAAGCATAATTTCCTCTTCTTTCCTATATCCGCAGCTAATGGTGCATAGACCGCTCTAAATCATATAACAGGGAAGTCCCAATTCCAGATTCGGTCGGCGTAACGCATGAATGTATCAGTGTGTGCTGGCTTATCAGAACCAATGGACTCAAAATACCAACACTTAAGAATCTAACAGTATTGACAAGTAAAGATTTAAAAATAATACTTCTTGTGTTTTTCTTTTAGGAAAAAAACTATAAATTTGAAAATTGATATTGTTTGTTAAAACTACATCTAAATATACAATTGTATGAATATAAAATAGTAAATAAATAAGTATGTAATAAATTAATTCGGCCAATTAAACACTCCGACATAATATTCACGTACAGTTAAACGCGGATAGGATTATCGCGTATTATTCTCAACATTTATTACATTAAATCTTTTAGATTCCCATAATTTAAACTGAGTTTAATCTTTCGTATTACATTAAGCTTGACCTTTCAAAAAATACTTGTTTTCCCTTAAGAGACGTTAAAAATAACATGTTACAATCCGAGCGTGAAATCTTAAGTGGTTAGTGGCACAAATTTAGCGGATATTTCCTAATAAAATGTAATATTCACCAGTACGCGCTATACACTATCCGCCAGAGGAAACAAGGCTACGACGGCACCAGGTGTAAAAGGCTGGAAAAGATTGCGCTTTTCCGCGCCGTGAGTTGGACACATAATATCGTGATAACTTAAACACCTGAGGATACGTAAGGTACTAGTATGTTACACTAGTGAACTTAATTATAGACGTTCGTAATTCGTTCAATTACTCACCGACACGATTTTTGTGAAATTTAGGTTATGTTTCAAATAAAGAAAAAAACAGTTTTTCTGATCTAGAAACAAACTTCAGTCAGAAAAACTGCAATTTTTTTTAATTTTTAAGAATTTTTTTATTTTTAAATTTCATAATTTTATTTTTAATTACGATTAACAATGTTTTTGCTGAACATCAAAGTCTTTTGAATTCGAGAATAATCGTAAACTATTGTTTATATGCTATTGCATATAAATGTAAAATAACAACAACAAAAAATTAATTCATATTTCTAGAAGTTCTCTTATGTTTGTATAAGCTTTCTCGTATTAAACATAATCGAAATATAATCTCCCATCATATTCTCGTTGTACTGCCCACGGTGACGTCGTTCAAAGTCCACCACACCTTAGTGAAAACGTTCTCCTTGCTCTAAGTAACTGAGAGACCCATATAAATATTTGATTTACGTCTTTAAATTGAAGCAGATGAGCATGTAGCATATGAAGTTTATGAGACATTCTGCAGCCCATTTTTTTTAAACTTTAAGCTCAATTTTAGTTTCAATCAACCCTTCATAATTGTCAACACTGTTGTTACCGAGAAAACCATTAACTACTGCTTTGAGACTCTCCCAGGCTTATTTTTCTGCGAAAAATAGGTTTCGTAAGCTGCGCAAAGCTTCAAATTTGTTGCCAAAACGATTTTTTAAAAGTAAACACTCACTACAAGTACCCTTCACAAATAATATGCGATTTGCTATCGGGGTGATCAAAGTGCTACCATCTGTTGCTCATAAAATCAATTTAAATCTTCAAACCTTACTTATCGACGTAAATCAGACAAAAGCAAACTTTAAAAGCTCAAAATGGAATTTTTAGTGTTATTTTATGTTTAGAATCAGAATCAAGCATTAGAACAGAAACCCAAGAAAAAGTTGTTGACTTGTGTTATGAATGACTGATTTTGACGATGGCTGAGTCCGCGCTTTTTTATGAAACAATAAGACTTACAAAATACGTAATGATTTTACTATATCTTGCAAGTTCCGTAGAACTCCTATATTTTTACAACACTTTTGTTACACCCTGTCGCGTTATAAAGTACACAGTCCTGGGAGCTAGGAACATGGTGTAGTTTATCTGTCGCTCCCAGCGCGAGCGTGTCACCAAATTGCTGAAATGGCTTCGCCGGGACATCAAATTGTTAAAATGGTATCAGCTTGACAGAATATTACCGGAGTAAAAATCTGGTTTATGAAAAATCACAGGAATTGCATACTGTAGAATCGATGCTTTTATTTTTCTATCATTTAGTTATATTGAGCTCGTCTTCAAGTGGATAAAAATAATTAGTTATTTATTTTCTTATCTTCTTCAAACCCTTATCCACACTCTAATGGTGCATAGGGCACTGCATCATATAAACGCAGTGTTATCTTGATCGTTAACACATGAAGAAAAGCTGATCACCCCTTCGCTTCAGGTACTATTGAATAACTAACTAACTAACTAACCAACCATCACGCCGCTTCTCCGCAGGGTTAGGCAGAGAGAATTGAACGCCACACCACTCTGTCCTTGCAAACATTCTTTGCCTCTTCTACATTCATGCATCTCCTCATACATACCCGACGATTATTACGACTCCTGACCCGGCCGCTTTCAAGTATTTGACATACCTGATTGTGCCAAGTTTTCCTCGGTCGTCCTCTGCTTCTTTTTCCAACTACATTCGCCTCATAAATTTGTTTAACCATTCTTTCTTCACTCATACGCTCCACATGTCCAAACCATCTCAACACACCTTTCTTAATTTTATCGATAATGCTTATCTCAGCCTTACATTCTTTCCTCATGAAGATAAACCAGCCTATGACGGGCGTAAGCCCCGTAAATGCCCAGACTTCCATATTCTTCTTCATCTTTGATGAGATGTCAAAAAATAATATGAAAATAACTCCTGTAATTGGAGATAATCCAGATTTTGTGAACAAGTATTTGGACACACTCAAAATGTTGTAAATAAATTATCTGGTCAAATTATAAGCTTAATAATAAAAATGAAAATGGTATTTTCTGGCGTTTCTCATGTGTGTGATTATAATCCAGGATTCGGATCTCACATACTAATATAAGAGTTTCTGCTCAATAAAAAGCTTCTTTACATCTCACCAATAGATGTCTCTAGTGAAGTTCTAGCGATTCATGAACAAGGTTTCTAAATTGGTTCATGTATATAGAACTTCCAAGAATTTGAGTAGTGTGGTTGTCAATGATGGGTAGAATTGGTGAATGTTACACGTGTGTAAAGTGATCACTTAAACCAGCCTATGACGGTCGTAAGCCCCGTAAATGCCCGGACTTCCATATTCTTCTTCATCTTTGATGAGATGTCAAAAAATAATATGAAAATGACTCCTGTAATTGGAGATAATCCAGATTTTGTGAACAAGTGTTTGGACACACTCAAAATGTTGTGAATAAATAATATAGTGAGTAAATAAATCAAAACACTTTTATTATTTGGCCCCCCTGGGAATCGAACCCGGGACCTCCAGAACAGTAGCCGAGCGTGCTGACCGTTACACTACGAAGGCGGATTTTACTTTAACTAAAAGGCACATTTTTTATGCTTACCATATTTGTAGCATACCTAAAAACGTAATTATTATGTTTGTGTTTTGTTTCTCACAATCTACTTTTTACTAAGCGTACGGGTAATGTTAACGTATTTTTTCAGTTTTTCTTGTTAATTTAAAACTTCAATTTGATTTACGTACATACGTATACTTAATTCGGTAATACTCAGCTTTAAATTAGAGATCCGTAGAAGTAAGTTCACAATTTTTGATCATGATTCGATCGCCTACTTTAATCTATTAAAAAAATGTCTGTGTAGCACAGTACTTCGCGCATATGGCTACCATGCGGGTGATCCCGGGTTCGATTTTCAGGAGGGACAAAATAAATTAATTGAAATTGAGTAATTTTACACTCTAATCTTTATTTATGTTACTATGCGTTAATACAAGCTTTATAAGCTTGGACTTTCCTCTGTTTCGGGCTGTGCTTGCGGCGATGAACATCAATCGGCCGAACACATCCTGTGGCATTGTGTGCTATTGGATGACGCCAGAGATGAGATGCTGAATGGTCTGACAGGGGTCATGCGACCAGCGTGGAATGTGGATCTGATGGCCAACAGTACGAATTTTGCACTCTTCCGTCGGTTCGTCCGGACTTGGGTATCTCGTTGGGAACTCCTCAGATGCACGGACGCCTAGGTGAGATTGATTTGGTGGGACAGGCTGCTGTTCCTGTGGGATGCTGATACGGCCAGGTCTGTGCTTCCTTCCGAGCGGAACGCACACGTTCTTTTGTGTTTTGTCCTCCCCTTACGGGGGTGGTATTTGGATCCTCTGCCTTTGTTCACCCAGGAAGTCCTTCTTTATTAATGGTTTTTTTTTCTTCTCTTAATGTAAATAACGGTGTTTTTTTTTTTAAATATTAGTTACTAGTTTTCTATTACTTTAGTCTTTAAGTCATTGTTTGTGTTCGTCTTAAATTGTATTCTGTTTTTTTTTTTTTTTTGGAAACATTGTTATTTTTTTTTTTTTATTGTGTTCTTATTGTGTTCTTATTGTTTTTATTTTATTAAAAGTTAAAGAGGTAATGAGGGGATCCCGAGGGGTGGGGATGAAGTGTCGGCCTCTGTCCGTACATCCTCCTCCCCCCTCATTAATTGAATAGAGCAATATTTATTTCTTTAGAAATACTTTGAAGATTTTCCTCTATGTGCAGCTGACAGAGAGTCCCTCGGGACTCTATAACTGCTGCGGGTGGATGGTGGGCTCAGATTCCAAAAAAAAAAAATATTGATTTACTATGCGTTAATACGTATCTTGGACTAGTGATAAATTATAGGACTGATCACTTAGTTTTCGTGTGGAGATAAAACTTTGCTGATACGATGCAGTGCCTTATGCACCGTTGGGTGCAGATCCTTATCTTTAAAAGATTTATGTGTATTTATTATTTATTTTATACGTATAAATATTTATTTGACCATTTTTGTTTGACCATATTATAAATGTGTTGTGTTGTGTTGTGTGTATGTGTTGACCATATTATAAATCAAAAAATATTTGACGAGTTATTTCAAAGAACTTTGACAGAACGTAGTAAATTGTTTTCTACGTACTCTTGACACACGAAAACCTATTTTCATTGCTGTATCTAAAATTTGGACCTAATAAAATTGCGAGTTGCTCGATTACCGCAATTTATGGGTCACCTTGCAAGGCTACTTACAACATATAGATAGACTACTATTATAGGCTTAAAAACTAATGAAAGTTTACGATATCAATGTTTGACATCTGTTATATAGATATACTTAGCTTTGCATCGATAATCTCTACACCATTCCAGATAGTTTACACTGTTTCAACATAACATTTCCATATACTTAGCTTTGCATCGATAATCTCAACACCATTCCAGATAGTTTACACTGTTTCAACATAACGTTTCCATATACTTAGCTTTGCATCGATAATCTCTACACCATTCCAGATAGTTTACACTGTTTCAACATAACGTTTCCATATACTTAGCTTTGCATCGATAATCTCTACACCATTCCAGATAGTTTACACTGTTTCAACATAACGTTTCCATATACTTAGCTTTGCATCGATAATCTCTACACCATTCCAGATAGTTTACACTGTTTCAACATAACGTTTCCATATACTTAGCTTTGCATCGATAATCTCTACACCATTCCAGATAGTTTACACTGTTTCAACATAACTTTTCCATATACTTAGCTTTGCATCGATAATCTCTACACCATTCCAGATAGTTTACACTGTTTCAACATAACATTTCCATATACTTAGCTTTGCATCGATAATCTCTACACCATTCCAGATAGTTTACACTGTTTCAACATAAAATTTCCATATACTTAGCTTTGCATCGATAATCTCTACACCATTCCAGATAGTTTACACTGTTTCAACATAACATTTCCATATACTTAGCTTTGCATCAATAATCTCTACACCATTCCAGATAGTTTACACTGTTTCAACATAACGTTTCCATATACTTAGCTTTGCATCGATAATCTCTACACCATTCCAGATAGTTTACACTGTTTCAACATAACGTTTCCATATACTTAGCTTTGCATCGATAATCTCTACACCATTCCAGATAGTTTACACTGTTTCAACATAACATTTTTTAACATAAGATGCGTTAAATGACAATTGAAGAGCTCTGAGAACGTCAATTTTGAAATACCTAGTAGATACCTTTTTATGGAAACTTCTAACAAGACAGACTCGAGAACATTTTGTTTTCCAACAATGATTTCACAACTTTTATTTTTTCAAAATGGTTTAATTAAAACTTTATTCCGTCATTTCCACTTCTGTTCGCGCCCCTCACTCTCTTTGAGCCTTTCGAATACCACGGGTTGAAATTCACCCACGTAAAATAAAAACATAAAAAATAAAATAATTAAAATATTTTTATAGTAGAAACATAAGTCTCGATAAATTTTTAATCTTTAAAATAATTTTATAATTCTTATTTTAATTAAATAACTTAAACCTTAAGTTTGGAGAGTCCACATACATCTGAAGAAAACGACACATGATGTCTGTATTGATCTAAATATATGTCAATTACTTCCGCAATTTTTTATGATATTTTTTAATTGATTTTTCATTCGGTTGTTATTATTAAGTGATTTTTAACTTTTTTATACTTTGAGCGCATCCAAATCTCTGTTCACAAATGCTGGAGTGAACCCCTTTAAAAAAAATTATATTACAATTATTGTTGATTTATCAATATTGTTGTAAAAGAATATTGGCTAACGATTTTAGTTAGTCTTTGATCATAGGTAGAGTGGTGAATATTATAGTGATCCCTTAAACCAGTCGATGATATGTATGCCCTATAAATTACTTACCGACTTTTGCATCATAATTCAATAAAAATATCTATGTTGAGATATCGATACATTTTGATATTAAACTTTTACCAATTCGAAAACTGTTGAAAAGAGTTTTTTTTTAAATTTAATAATGTTTTTGATCAAATTGACTGAAGTCAATCCTAAAGATTATTATGAATGTAGATGTAAATAAATAACTTTGTTTTCCGACGTTTTGACCTCTATTCGCGTGCAGTTCTCACGCAGTTTCATTACTTTAAAACATACCATGTTGAACATACACCACTTTGAATATTCTTATAAACAAAAAAATATATCGTTGCAGATGGCGGCGAAGATGGGATGGGTAATGACAAGGACAAGATGTCGGGGTACGAGACCAACCTTTATCTTTACTCTGTAAGTACATTTCATGTATTAAAAAAACTACAGAATACGGGTACCTAATAATATCATAAATGTGTATGATGACAAATGTATTTATAGTTTATTAAAATTCCTTCAGCGTATCAGGCATCAAGCCTTTAGCTTTATTATTACTAAATAAAGGCATCCCTCAAAAAGGGATCTACTTATATTTTATATGATACGAAAAAATACAGCACGGAAAAATAGATGACTTGAGACATGCTGACATGAATGCAATATATTTACTTTTTTATACGATAACCGATCAGACGCTTGTGCGTATGCACAGACTCGTTTTCCAGGTTAAGCACGTTGCGCGTTGGTAGCATTAAATGCGTAAGATTGGTTCATATATATACATATATACATATATTTAAATATACAAATATATATATATATATATATATATATATATATATATATATATATATATATATATATATATATATATATATATATATATATATATATAAATATATATATATATATATATTTCAGGGGACATAAGCACATGAAACAGGAAAAATTTATAAAAATACTCGAGATAATAAAAAAGGGCATTTGATTTTTTCGTAGCGAAAGCGAGAAAAGCTAAATTAATAAAATACTTCTGCCGCCGAGCTATAAATCTACTGGCAAAGGGGTTTAGGGGCATTTACCATTTAATTTGTCGTCTCGTCTCGCAGGAGGAGATGGAGGACCGGCCGCGGATCTCCACTCTCCTCAGCTCCCTGGCCAACTACTCCAACACCATCCCCGCGGCGGGAGACCCCGACAAGCCCGCGGCGCCCGTGTCCCGCATGGGCACCCTCATCGGCGTCTTCCTCCCCTGCATCCAGAACATCTTCGGGGTCATCCTCTTCATCCGCCTCACGTGGGTCGTGGGCACCGCCGGCGCCGTGTTCGGCTTCCTCATCGTGCTGACGTGCTGTTGTTCCGTGAGTACCCTCGCCGCTCCCGCGAACTACGTCTTCCCTCGCTCGCCACTCACTGTCCCATCACTGTCCGCAGACCATGCTGACGGCCATCTCCATGTCCGCCATAGCCACCAACGGGGTGGTGCCGGCCGGGGGCAGCTACTTCATGATCTCGCGCTCGCTCGGCCCGGAGTTCGGAGGGGCGGTGGGCATGCTGTTCTACACGGGCACCACCCTCGCCGCCGCCATGTACATCGTGGGGGCCGTGGAGATCGTGCTGGTGAGACGATCTCGCATGCCGCTCGCATTCTCTTCTCGCTGCTCTGGATACCCCCGGTATTAACCCGGTATTATTGTTTCGCTCCCACAGACGTACATGGCCCCCTCGCTGTCCATCTTCGGCGACTTCACCAAGGACCCGTCCGCCATGTACAACAACTTCCGAGTGTACGGAACGGGCCTGCTGCTCGTCATGGGAACTATCGTGTTCGTGGGAGTCAAGTTTGTGAACAAGTTCGCGACGGTGGCCCTCGCTTGCGTCATCCTTTCCATCCTCGCCGTGTACACTGGAATCTTCTACAATATTAATGGAAATGACAAATTGCAGTAAGTATAATATGCGTAAATTAAACTTTATGTTGGTAACTCTGTGTGTCGCTTTATTGTAACGATGAATTTTCATTATTTTCCTTTTCACCCGTTCTCGTGAATACGCTCGTAAAATTGCTAAATTGTATTTGCTGATAATGACGACTGTGGTTTTTAGAATGTGCGTGTTGGGGAAGCGACTACTGAAGGATATTAACATTAACAACTGCACAAAAACCCCCGGAGGAGAACTATACGGGATGTTCTGTCCCAACAAGACGTGCGATCCTTACTTCCTCGCTAACAACATTTCCATCGTGCAAGGAATCAAGGTCAGCTATATATGTACAATTGTATATATTAATATATTCTTCAAATATTGTATAACTCTGGTCTTTTGTCTCAAATAACGATAATCCAAAATGACCTAGTATACTCGTATGTTCATATAAAAGTGCCGATGTCCATGGTATGTATACCCGGCAGTTGGTATAAACACTCGTCTAATCATAGTCAGATTGTATTTTATTCTTAAAAAAAACTGTAAGTAAAAGGTGAAATTATTGATTTAGAAGTAAAACTTTTTAAATAATAAGGAATAAGAGAGATTTAATGCGAGAGACAGAGAAAGAGAGAGTGAAACCATCTCAAAATAAATACAAAGTTTGTACAAAGAACATTCTATTAATTCAATATTTACATGTCATTTAATTGGTACTTAAATTGGTAAAACTGATAATAATGGTTTTTGACAGCTAAAATATAAGATATACCATATGTCTGTGATTCGATATTTTCGAGATAAAGAGAAAAAATTGCATCTTTTGTAGTTCCAGATTTTGTTATTCATTCGTTGGGTTTGTATAAACACAATGATAAACATTACTTACACAACGCGTGGTGCCTCAGTGTCCATATATAGCGTTCGTCTGACGTGTACATCTAAAATGCACGCATACGTGATACTATCTTATTCTATCGCTTTCTATCGTTGTGTTAACATCGTTCAATTTTGCTCTACTCCCGTGGCGTCAAAATGTATAGCTCTGTTTCTCATTTTCTCTACGTTATATCTTTCTTCTCTCTCGTGTAACGAAATTTGCCTAATAAACATGACGGGTTCATAAAGTTTCACTCTCGATTCTCGTCCAATTATCGATTATCGAATCGCCGCCTAAAAAGTTTCACTTCGAAATGTAAACGATTAGCTCTATAGCGTGATCTCACCACAGAATTTGCGTTTCAAATGAGAGCCTTTCCGTTGACTGATGTTAGGCCTTTTTCTTCCTACATTAGGGACTATCGAGTGGGGTATTCTTCGACAACTTAGCGGACTCATTCAGCGAGCTCGGTCAGCTGATCTCGTACGGGAAGGACCCTCAGGATACGGAGCAGATGGATCGCCCCTTGTACAACCAGGTTTCTGTGGACATCACCACTACTTTCACCATTCTGATCGGAATCTTCTTCCCTTCCGTTACGGGTACCGCATATTTTCGTATTTCTATATTTATCGGTTCAACGTACACGCCGTTCGTGATGGGTTTTTTAATTTATATTTATTATAATTTTGCAGGAATTATGGCCGGTTCCAACAGATCAGGCGACCTGGCGGATGCGCAGAAATCCATTCCGGTGGGAACCATCTGCGCCATTATTACGACGTCCACCGTGTACTTGTCTTGCGTGCTCCTCTTTGCCGGAACCGTGGACAACCTCCTGCTGAGGGACAAGTGAGTCGCCGATACGAGATCGTCCGATCCGTCCGTCCGTCTATCGGACTCGCACGCTCATATTACCGTTTGCGCAGGTTCGGGCAGTCCATAGGAGGCAGGCTGGTGGTGGCCAACATCGCGTGGCCCAACGAGTGGGTGATCCTCATAGGCTCCTTCCTGAGCACGCTGGGCGCGGGGCTGCAGTCGCTCACGGGAGCGCCGCGCCTGCTGCAGGCCATCGCGCGGGATGGCATCATCCCCTTCCTGGCGCCCTTCGCCACGTCCTCGTCCCGCGGGGAGCCCACGCGCGCGCTGCTGCTCACCATGGCCATCTGCCAGTGCGGCATCCTGCTCGGCAACGTGGACATCCTGGCCCCGCTGCTCTCCATGTTCTTCCTCATGTGCTACGGCTTCGTGAACTTGGCCTGCGCTCTGCAAACCTTACTCCGCACTCCCAACTGGCGGCCTCGCTTCAAGTATTACCACTGGTGAGAGCTTTCGCATATCAATACGACCACCTTCTTACAAGTTATACATTACAAATATGCAATACATGGGAACACGACAGGGAAATATATGCGCATACACTAGGAGTATTTACGTATTAAATTATCTTTTTTTTCATTTTCAATATTTTTACAAAAAAAAATATATAGCTGGTTCATGTCGGTCGGTTGGATGATTTAATTACGTTTGTCATCTCAGTGTAGATTTGATCGACACAAACATTTTCAGTTATCCTCTTGAAGGATGACTTACTCGAGGGAAGTTCTCCACCTTGATGGATAGAAAAGACAGAGAGGATAGCTCTAGATAGATTACCGTAGTTTTTACTTTAATAGTAATTCACTGGATTACATAATCCTGAAATCAACAGAGGAGAGTTGTCACAAGAAAAAATATTTTGTGACACGAGTAGAAAAAAGGTTACCAAGTACATAATAAATTTTTCCTGAATGTGTCCGCAGGTCTCTCTCGCTCGCTGGAATGGCGCTGTGTATCGCCATCATGTTCATGACGTCGTGGTTCTATGCTCTCCTCGCGATGGGAATGGCTGGCCTCATTTACAAATATATTGAATATAGAGGGTATGTAATGACTGTTCATCAAGTATTTTTGTATTGTATTTTAATAACAATAAAATACAACTTAGTAGAATAAAAAGTGTTTGATTAACCATTTAATACATAAATTAATTAAGTGTTTTATATTTTATCAACTTCATATTTTAATTTTCATCATTCTTTATGTAGGTTTGAGTGCAGGTTTGCAAAACTCTAACTTAGGTATCGGGTATTTTAAAAAATAGATATTTTGAACTCAATAAAAGTATCATAATAGTACTTTTTCTCTATCATGTAGAGCTTTTTTGTGTTCTTGTCTAAATTACCTCTTTGCTATGGCTTAGTGGTCGACAATTGTCTATTACTTTCTTAACAGTATTAGAATGCTGAAATACACCTAATATTATTTTGTGTATTACACATGACATCATAAAAATATTTTCAAAAATAATGTGTAGGTACCGATTTGGAATCCATATTATGAACAAGTTTTATCTTTGATCTGTATATATCGTCATGTAAATAGTAAACATAATTTTTTTAATATTTCAACATACCTATGTTAGTTTTTTATTATTTTTTATTGAGGTGTCTTTGAAGTTTTTCTGAAACAATTTATACAGTTTTCAATGAAGGGTGAATGATATTTGCTACAGAGTATGTGTAAAGAATTTTCTTAAATCAGTTAATGACAAGTTGTAAGTCCTGCAAATCCCCAGACTCCCAAATTTCCATCTCTATATTTTTTTATGGAGATGGAAATTCTCATTTAATTGTGTAAATCTTTATCATAAAGATTTACACAAATAAATGAACTCCTAACTGGAACAAAAACATTTAAAAAAAAATAACATACTAAAAATGATTGCGAATTATTCACAACATAACATCAAAGGATTTCCTTTATTCATTTACCTCTTTAGGTATATCTCAGTATGTCGGCACATTAGCGCTACTGCAGAGGTTAATTGAAATATTTAATGTAGTTTAAGTATGGTATTTGAGTGAAATAAGATATTTTGAAATAGAGCGGAAAAGGAGTGGGGAGATGGCATCCGCGGTCTGGCTCTCTCGGCCGCGCGCTACTCGCTGCTGCGGCTGGAGGAAGGTCCTCCGCACACCAAGAACTGGCGCCCGCAGATCCTCATCCTCGCCAAGCCCACCCCCGACCTGGCTCCCAAGTACCGCAAACTGTTTGCCTTCGCTTCGCAGCTGAAAGCGGGTGAGTCCCGACTCTCCAGTGCAGAGTGCTCTTAACCCCTTCCCAATCCACCCAACCCGACAAACCGAATAAGAACCAATTCTTTATATTGAATAATAAGGGAAAAAAATTTAGGATGATATATATGTCTTTGGTTTTGATGTTTTGTATTATGGATTGAGAAAAGTCACCATGGCATTTGTTTCGAACTGATTTTTATCTGAATAAGGTTGACAATACGCCATCCGCCCCCACAGTTAAGTGGTTAGCACATTTGGCTACAACGCTGGGGATCTTGGGTTTGATTCCCAAGGGAGTCAAAATTAATATTGATATAAATTAATACAACTGGTGTTTTACTCTAATATACGTCTGAAGCGCAGGACTAGCCTTCAAATAATTATGAAACGGTCAAGGTAACGCTGCTTCCATATGATGCAATGTACCATTGTGTGCAGATAAGATTTAGAAGAAGTTTATATGTATACATAGGTAGAAATTGTGTCTAACAAAAATGCATTTGTAAATATGAATGCCGAGTTTGTTTGATGTAAATAATGTTAGAGAAGACCTCTTCTAACAATAAAATGTTAATTGTTCCTCAGGTAAGGGTTTAACCATCTGCGTTTCGGTGATTGGGGGAGATTACACACGTTCTGCCGGGGAAGCTCTGGCCGCCAAGCAGCACCTTCGCAAGACCATGGACCAGGAGAAGGTCAAGGGCTTCTCTGATGTTCTAGTGGCGAGAGATGTTACAGACGGACTCAGTCATCTGTTCGTACTCGATCATTTACATTTTTTTAGTTTTAAAGTTGTTTTAACTGTAAATAAATTGCATGGGCTTGACGAGTGATTTGATAACAGGATAAGCTCTGGTTCGTGCAGTTTATTTACTCATGTTCAATCTACTTTTTCAATATTTATCCACTCTTTCGCTCGTATAAAAAGTTTGATAAAAAATAAGTCATTTTAATGTGCATATAGGTAATAAATTCTGTGTTCAAACAAATAGTATTGAAATTTGGGTATAAATATAAAATTAAATATTTCGGTGAGATGTTTAATCTCGTTTTGTGGTAAAAAGGTTTTTGATATTATCAGAATAATATAAAGATGTAACCTCAAAAAATGGGACTGCCCCTGGTGCTGACGGTATCCACCCGGAATTCTTGAAATGCAGCGCGTTACCGGCATTATTGGCCCTTTACACCAGTTAATGACCAGTGTGTGGGAAGAAGAGCGATGCCCAAGAGACTGGGTAAATGTGAAGATTACTGTGTTACATAAGAACGGTGATCCATTTAATTCTGACAATACCTGCAGCATTACGCTACTCAGCGTACCTGGGAAGGTATTGCCCACAAAATATTACAGTGAATTCAAACCCCCATTATGCAACTGCTCAGAGAAAACCAGGCGGGGTTTCTGCCTGGTAGGTTGTGTGCAGATCAAATCCATAATATTCGCCACATTCTACAGCAGAGCCAAGAATTAATAGTTTTCTGGCGATGTATTTAGTGGACTATGTGAGAAGGTGTTTGATAGTCCACACAGGCCTACACTCTGGAAAGTACTGGAAGCTTATGGGGTACGCACGAGGGGTGCCGTATGAGAGAAGACGATGTTGTCACAGATTTTTTTGGGATCTCCACCAGAGTCAGACAAGACTGCGTCCTTGCGCTGTTCCTCTTTTTCATCCTCGTGGATTTTATTCTTCAATTCTGACCAGGGTACCATCTGAAAAGTAACCCTAGAGTACGCAGATGATGCTGTTGTAATTGATGACTCCGTCGAGGGTTTTCAAAAGACTGTCGATATGATTTTCATTGTGGTGCCAACACCGTGGGTCACATGGATTTTTGAAATTGAATTTGGGGTCACCTTTTGTTTTTTGTTTGTTTTGTGTCGGGGTCACCACTTTATACTTACATCACCACGCTAGTTTTTGGGGCCACGTATTGGTGGTGGGTTTGGTGATGTAGTGAGGTTGGTGCACAGAGAAAAATGAAAGAATGTACTTTCAGTTGTCTCCTTTATTGATAGAAATATAAACTTAACTAAATACACGAATAAAAGAACGGCAATTAATTTATGAAATGTTGAGATAAAGAAGTGAAGTTAAAAATATTGTATATGTGACAATTAAAATTAAATCTAGAATAAGCGTACGTTACCGCTGACAGTCCAAACGATTCACTCCGATTTTTGTGTCCGAAGTTCGGACGTCGGATTTGTTCGGCTCGGTGTGTTCGGACTTTTTCGTATTTGTTCGGCTCATCACGTGACTCCACGGTGTTGGTGCCACGTCATCTTCACCTTACCTATTCAGGTATTTTACGCACATGGGGTATATAATAAATGTTGCAAAACCTATGTGTTGTGCAACAGCTCATGCCTAGACGCCCAGCAACCCTTGACGCTGAGTAACCAGCTCATCAAATGGGTCGGGAGTTTCAAGTACTTGGGAGTGGAACTGGGAGTGCGTTTAGGACTCGCAGGGTCCGCATTTAACAGTATGAAGGCTGTCTGGAGATCGGATTCATACTCGGTGAAGTTTAAATGCCGCTTATTCAATGCCTGCATTGCTCCTATCCTCTTGTACGCCTGTGAAACATGGCACCTTAAAGGCCCTGATCATCCATGTTTGAGAATAATTGTCTGCGAAGAATTTTAGGAGTGTGGTGGTTCGACTTTGTGAGGAATAAAAAGACAAGGCATAGGACGCAGCAAATATTTGTAACAAATCAAAAGAAAAGGCGATTCAGTCGGCTTGGCCATGTACTTCGCATGCCTCCCGAGAGCCTTAATCAAACTTGCATCTTTTACAAGGCATCGGGCTCGCGCTGTCCAGGACGACCACTGCTGACAATTCGCCGGCAGTTCTCGTCTGAACTTCGGGACGCAGACCTGACTTGGGAAGATGCAAGGGAAAAGCCCGGAGATAGTTTGTGGACTCCATATGCTCCACATAGTGAGCGGATATGGTAAAAGAGTGGAAGAACCTCAAATGAAAAAATGCATCGAGCTTATTTCTGTATTTATGTTAAGTAAAAACATATAGTGAAAAAGCTGTCTCAAAAATCTCCATACCTGTAAAAGGCAACATAAACTTAAGGCGCATTGTCAGAAAGCTGGACATTCACCGCTTAATATCTAACCAAAAATTAATAAGTTAGTATGTATCTATCTGTATGTCTGTTATTCATTTACTTTTTTTATCTGCCGAGCGCATATTTAGCGCTTTGGGGTGCATATCATATATCCTGGGTTGGGAATTGCTAGCTTAGAAATTCCATGATGAAATAACGAGTTCTTCTTATTGAATAGTCCCACATGAAGAAAAGATATAATAAATATTGTAACCCACAGGGTTCAAACGACAGGACTGGGCGGCATGAAGCCCAACACCGTGATCCTGGGATGGCCGTATGGCTGGAGACAATCCGAGGATGATAAGACTTGGCACGTGTTCCTGCAGACAGTGCGACATGTTACCTCCGCTCGCATGGCCCTTCTAGTTCCCAAGGGGATCAATTTCTTCCCTGATTCTACTGAAAAAGTAAGGCATACATAAAAGTACACTTTTATTAAGTATGTACCCGAGTAATATTTTTTAATACATCTTTTTTCAATAGGTTGTGCTAGTAATAAATATAAATTGTTGTAAATTAAATACTTTTTATATTTTTACTCAATAATTACTTATTTATCAAATAAATATTCAACAGAGTTTGTCTGGATTTCAGGTCGTAGGAAATATTGACGTTTGGTGGATCGTTCATGATGGAGGACTTCTCATGTTGCTACCATTCCTACTGAAGCAGCACAGGACTTGGAAAAATTGTAAAATGAGGATTTTTACCGTAGCACAATTAGAAGACAATTCTATCCAAATGAAAAAAGACTTGAAAATGTTTTTGTACCATCTCCGCATAGAGGCGGAAGTTGAAGTTGTAGAAATGGTAAGTATATTTTTATTGCAACTTCTTTGACCGCACTCAAATGGTAATAAGGCAGTGCTTCGGAATGATCGATATGATATATATCACATATCGCTCACTCCTTTCAAGAACGTCATAAATCAAAAATTGATAATTTTCAGTTGTGCATGTTTTAGGAATGCCCAAAAAATGTACTATATCCCAGCAAAAGAGGCATTTTTTAACTCAATATTTACCCGCTACAGGGCAAAAAGTATTGTTTTTGCATTTTGAAGAAAAGATATTGTTTAATATTTTTTTTAAATAAACTAAATATTTTTCAAATGGAGAAAAAACCTTCAAGTTTTACCTGAAAAAATCTGTCACACAGTAAAAAGTTCATTAAGTGGCTTCATAATTATTTTCAATACATTGTGTTATATTTTTAAACTTTAAAAATGTTCTCCTGAAAAATCAAGTTTTTTGATTTATGACGTTCTTGAAAGGAGTGAGCGATATATGTCGCCATATATGGCGCAAGTGAAGGAGTTTCGGGTGAAGAACATTACTGCTATAAGATAGAGGAATCAGAGGTAGGAAAAGGAAAACAGGAACAATGGCAAGCCCACTCAGGGTTGCATACTTGCACTAACTTGTGTTTGTTGGACGATGTCCAGTCTCTCGAGAAATGCATAGTAAACAAATTAAATCTAAACTCATTTTTAAAAAGGTAATGAAAGTTGTGAACTTACTACATATAATAATCCGGTTTCAGGTTGATAGCGACATATCTGCATACACTTACGAAAGGACATTGATGATGGAGCAACGAAATCAGATGCTTCGAGAGCTACGACTTAACAAGAAGGAGAGCCTCGGAGTGGTCAGTATAATCACGTATTTACTCGACTGATTATAATTGCCTTACCATCACACTCTGTCGGGTCGATCTTCTATCTCATAAATATATCAAAGTAACGACACAACAGTAACAGAGCAACGAAATCAGATGCTTCGAGAGCTACGACTTAACAAGAAGGAGAGCCTCGGAGTGGTCAGTATAATTACGTATTTACTCGACTGATTATAATTGCCTTACCATCACACTCTGTCGGGTCGATCTTCTATCTCATAAATATATCAAAGTAACGACGCAACAGTAACAGAGCAACGAAATCAGATGCTTCGAGAGCTACGACTTAACAAGAAGGAGAGCCTCGGAGTGGTCAGTATAATTACGTATTTACTCGACTGATTATAATTGCCTTACCATCACACTCTGTCGGGTCGATCTTCTATCTCATAAATATATCAAAGTAACGACGCAACAGTAACAGAGCAACGAAATCAGATGCTTCGAGAGCTACGACTTAACAAGAAGGAGAGCCTCGGAGTGGTCAGTATAATCACGTATTTACTCGACTGATTATAATTGCCTTACCATCACACTCTGTCGGGTCGATCTTCTATCTCATAAATATATCAAAGTAACGACACAACAGTAACAGAGCAACGAAATCAGATGCTTCGAGAGCTACGACTTAACAAGAAGGAGAGCCTCGGAGTGGTCAGTATAATTACGTATTTACTCGACTGATTATAATTGCCTTACCATCACACTCTGTCGGGTCGATCTTCTATCTCATAAATATATCAAAGTAGGAATCTCGCAGAACTTGAAGCCAAGTGTGATGAAAATACGGAAAGACCTCATTTAGCACTTCCTCTATTAATGCTGATTCGATATAACGCGCTCTGCTCAAAGCCTATAAAAAGCTTGAAATGTACACTGGTTCAAATGAACGCGGCAATTCATCAATATGTCGTATGAATATTCTCAAATGACACTTTGGCATGATTTGAATGCCGGAAACAACTCAAGGAACAAGGAGTGCGAGGTATGAGGAATGATACCGAAATCGTTGATCACAGTGTAGTGAATGAACTAGAGTTTATAATATAGTTGTGTAAGACGAAGCATTTTGATGTGATCCTCAGCCATTGACATTCGCTTGGCAAAATAAAAATAATGCAAAGACAAATGATACTTTACTAATTCGTTACAAAGTAAAGAAATTTAAGTTTTTCTGAAGAGAAAAGCCCGTTACCTAAAAAAAAATATACTTTACGTTTTTGTATGCGTCTATTTGTAAGTTGGATGATTTATTTTGAATTAAATAGCTTATATAATGAATTAAGTAAAGTTAAAAGCTGTTTCATTCGGCGCTTTATTGTCTAGGAATGTATCCTAAGCGCAAAATGAGATCTTATTAAAATAATTATTCGTGTATTACCTTTTCCAGCTAAAATTTTCATTGCTAGCAGACAGCTAACAATGCTTAGACTTAGTAATAAAGTGAATATTTTGAAAAATAATAAAGTACTTCTTTACTCCATAAAACTAATCATCTTATAAGTTAGCAACAAGCATTACATATGTATTTGTAAGTTATTTTATATATGTATAATGCTACTGCTGTTTGGTACTTGAAAAGAATTTGAATCGCTAATAAGTTAATAAATTCTTGTGAATAATAATAGAATATGTCCCCATAGAATGAGTATTCTGCCAAGGTGGAGTAAAGTACATATCTAAAGTACTAAAGCGAGTAATTTCATTGATTGCCCTTCCTTCTGGCGAGATGGATGTTGGAAGTAATATTGTTTTCTTTTTGTGTTATGGCGGCGACTCGGCAGGTCAACTCTCTGGTGGATTTCAATGAACCCAACGGTGAAGAGAAGTTACCACTGGTAAAATAAATATACTGACAGTGTCCACCTAATCACCTTCACAACCATTATTGTTTTCAGTAACCCGCTGTGTCTACCCACCCAGTATTTTACTTTCTGCATACCCAACTACCTAGTGATCATGTACATGCATACTTTACATATTGTTTCCTTTTCAGTTTATTCATAAATTTATACAAATTAGCTTATTATTTTAAGTTAAATCATTCAAATGTTAGTAAAACAAGTTATTTCTGGTCATTCAAAATCCAACCCGATCACCGCCTTAGATCTAAATAATAATATTGCAGATTAATGTAATAAGTCCAACTTTAAGAGTAGATAAATTAACTACATATTTATATCAATGTATGTTTTTTAAACAAATGATGAAAATGACTTGTTTTATGGACAGATCATTATCCTGTAGTATTTAATTAATGTCTACCTACATTTATGATTATTTTAATCAAAACACATACAATAATACAAAATAAAAGTTAATGCATCAGTTCATAGTACATATCACAGTCAACATTTAAAAATATGAATTACTTTATGCTGAAAACTAAACAGGATGCATGGATATTTAGATTTTATTTACTCGTATTTTATTTTCTTAAGCTAGATTTCATTAACCAATAATTACATATTCACATGATTTATGATATGGTTGAAAAATCTCTGAATTTAATTATAGGTCAAATCATTATATTTCTATGCATAATACTCTTAATTCTTTTTGTGACCCTTATCTGCACCCCATGATGCATACGTCACTGCATCATATTGACAGTGTTATCTTGATTATTAATTACCTGAAGGCAGGGTGATCGGTGATCGGTCCTGCGTTTTAGGTAAAGAGTGAAGGTACCAAAGAGTGAAGAATCACTTTCATTTATTTGAACTCTCCTGAGAATTCAACCGCGGTTGAAGTGGGGTCCATTGTGGTCCACCACTACACCAGTACGGTACGGGAGGCGGACAAAAATAATACCAATAGTTAAAAATACTAATAAGCGAAAACAGCTTAGTCAATTCATAAATAACATAGTTTACTTAAATAAGTAATCTGTAGTAAGTATATCTGAATAGTAAAATGATATATTTTATAATAAAAAAATATTTTTTTTATAAAATGGATTCACGTAAAATATTACACAATTTTCTCAACACATAAAGTCAATAAGTGCATTATTATAATTGATTAGTGTGTTAAGATTTCAGAGATAGATTGAGGTAAGAATGATAAATTTTGCCCTTCATGTTTTTGTAAAGCTCTGTTTTTGTAAATCATTTCATAGTTGAAGGGAAGTCTTATAAGGGAAATTCCCACTAAAGGCAAGGCAAGCCCCATCTGCTGATAATGTATAATGCCGATAAATATGTAGATAATAATATAAATCTCCGTGTAACTACCTCCGACTGCGCATAGGTTCAAGCCATTGTGGACCATCATCACAATGAAGTGAAGACAGCGACCAAAGTCCGCTTCGCAGAACCAGGGGGAGGCAAGGAGAAGGAAGGGAGCAGTCCGCCCTCCGGCTCCCCCGCCACCAACCCTACTTCGCCTTCTTTACCCAACGGAATGGGAGACAAGTCAGAAGAGGTAATATAAACTCTATTATATGTTACTAACCTTCTTCACTCCTGTACTTAAAGGGTGGCACAAAATTAATCAACCTATCGGAAGATGTTATCATTTTTGCAAATGGCGTCACACGTCAATCATATTTGGCATTTGTGAAATAGACAGCTGCAGCATACAAACAGATCGATAAAACGGGCACAAATATGTATCAATACTGGCGGCAGCCACTTGACGGATATCATCGTTTTCACTTTACAAAAAAATGTTAAGATCCAAATTGAGTTTTTCCATCACTCAAAATCTTTTTTTGAATCTGGATTCACAAATCGCTCACTTCTATCAAGATCGTCATAAATCAAAAATCGTCAATTTTCAGTTGTGCATGTTTTCGGAATGCCTAGAAAATGTACTATATCCCAGCAAAAGAGGCATATTTTTAACTTAATATTTACCCGCTACAGGGCAGAAAATGTTGTTTTTACATTTTGAAGAAAAGGTATAGTTTAATTTTTTTTTTAAATGTACTAAATATTTTTCAAATGCAGAAAAAACCTTCAGGTTTTACCTAAAAAGATCTGTTGTACAGTAAAAAGTTCAATAAGTGGCTTGATATTTATTTTTAAACCTTAAAAACGTTCTCCTGAAAAATCAAGTTTTTTTATTTACGACGTTCTTGAAAGTAGTGAGCTAAATGTCAAATATGATTGATGTACACGAAGCCATTTGCAAAAATTATAACATTTTCTGATAGGGTGATTAATTTTGTGCCAACCTGTATATCAAAATTACTTATGTTATCAAGGTGGCTCATATTCATAGAAATTTTTAATGTAATATTATTATTTGTATTTAATAATATAACAAAGCTTAAGACAAACAACGTGCTGTCAGTATTGAGTAATTCACAGATTGACTGCCAGTTTCGATAAATACCTTGTATTCAAATATTCTTCGGGTAGATACCTGATACCGGATAGATATCCGTCTCAGAAGAAAACAAAGTATTTGTTAAAACCAGTTGAAAAAAGTACAAAATAAAAGTGGTAAAAAACATGTTTTTTTCCATTATTTAATGTTATACAAATCAAACGAAAGTTAAGTTTAGAGTTTATTAATATTTTATATGAAAATCAATAATATTACATATAAGACAATGAAATATTGTAAATAACGTTTTCTTTTTGTGTAAATTTTGTACCAAAGCTAACATTTAATTCCTCTTTAGCCATGCTCATATATTCTTATCGTACATTTTTAATTACAGTATTTAAACACAATGTATAACATATACTTAATTATGACATTGTCCGTAATCATTGAATCGATTGTGTGCAATTTTTTTGCGAAACATAAACACAACCGTGGCTCCATAAATGATTTTAAATTCATTAAAAAAGGGTGGCGAGTTCCGCCGTAGCCTTTTGCACATAATCGATTCAATGTGGGACTCTTCTCCCGATGATGAATCGTCCCAGTGCGAGGGAGACAAGTGCCAAGACAGCGCCGGAGAGAAGGAGGGGGATGCGGCCGCCGCCGCGCCCGACTCGGCTCCCGAGAAGGCTTCCAGCATCACTCCGTGAGTAGCGCTTCTCTTACCTCGCTCCGTGCGGAGTGCCGCGCACAGTACATGCTCATGCGCTTCCTGTGTTGCAGAGACGAAGGCAATGTCAGGCGGATGCACACGGCTGTGAAGCTGAACGAAGTGATCGTGAACAAATCGCACGACGCGCAGCTCGTCATCCTGAACTTGCCCGGGCCGCCCAGGGATACCAAGATGGAGCGGGAATCCAACTGTGAGTGACGCGAGATGTGCGCACTGTCGTCCGATGGAATGAACCGACCGACTGATTGATTACCTTTTGCAGACATGGAGTTCCTGGAGGTGCTGACGGAAGGACTAGAGCGTGTCCTGATGGTGCGAGGCGGCGGTCGGGAAGTCATCACCATCTACTCTTGAATCTGTCTCCGTCTCCTTAAACTTCACGATTTTATTCTTAATTGTGGTTTTGAATATTTTCACCGTGGAAGCCGAATCGAGTGGAGGTTCAACTTTGGGGAGAAGAGTTCTAAAAGACTGAGGCAGATAATATCTCCTTTCGGATGAAGGTTTGGTGGAAGTAGTATTTGGCGAGTACGCAATCTGCGAGATTCCTCATTTTCTCTTCAAAAACCTTAAAACAAAGTGCAGAGTAGACTCCACTCTCGGCGCCTTCACCTACATTAGTAGGAAAACACGATACGCATACATATTGAGGGACTAATCCAACTAAGCAATCTTATGAATCATTCTGGTATGGAGCCTTCTTTCGAGTATGTACTTCAATTAGAAAAAGTGATGTTTATAGTGATTTTGCAATATATAGGACATTTTAATTCGAATATTCGGTAAAATTAGTACTTATTTACTACTTTAAGACGAAAATTTGACAATTTTGAAATGTGTGTGTTATGTATGTATTCTGAAATAGTGTTTATAAAATGATTTGACATTACTTTGTGGCGAGTCTGATGACAAATTCTATGATTCTACGATTATTAGCAACTATGTGACTAATGACATTATTTTTATTGTTTAACAAACACTTAATACGCTTTATTTCATGTTGTTTTATTTATGTTTAAAGTTGTTTACAGAAAAGGGTAGAAGAATGTGATCACAATAATAGCAGAAATAAGAAAATACGAGTATGCAAATATTTATGGTTCACAAAATCAAAAAATGTAAAGAATGCGCTTTGTAACTTTTCAAAAAGCTTACATCGTTCCAAAATGTTAATTTTTTGAGGTGTAATAAAATATGGCTTCATATTGAACTTACAATTTACAAACTTAATTTAGATGTAAATAATTTGACTGCCATGTTTTATGTATCCAGAATTTATACTCTTTTCTTACAGGTGATATTCAGGTATTACCATAGTCACGATACCATCAACTCTTGATTTGTATCGACAGCGATTTAGTGAATATAAGAGCCACCGCCCAGCTCTCTTTCTGCGAGATGAACGACTAATCCACACACCAGACTCATTCAGGATAGGGTAGCATATTAAATAAAATAGATATATCGTATTACCATTTCTCATTTCTCCAATATGAATACATAATCTAGAATTACACGTGACAAGACTTGTAATCCAAGGCCTTGACGGGATGGCGCTCCGGGATAAAGGTTACCAATCTCATGTCCTGTGAGAATGTAAGGGCAAGGAAAAATTCCTTTTCTTTAACAGTGTGTCGAAAGGGGGAGTGAGTTACATATTTTTTGATCCTAGACTAGCAAATTATAACTTATTAGAAAAAAACTTTAATAATGGTTATGAAATAACTAAATAAAACGATACATAATTTATTTAGATCATTACAGAACTCAACTAACGTGTTCTGTCATAGACATGTGTTCAAAACACAATATTAAAATTGGTTTAATATGTTTAAAAATGAATAATGTTATGCACCACTCATTAATATTCTATATTAGTTACTATTAAATTATAGTTGTTGTAAATGAAAATAGATAATTTTAAACCACAATTTACCTACTAATAATATATATTCCGCCATATAAATGTGTAATTTTAAACTTGATGTCAAAGGATGTAAGTAGCTAGAATGTGTGATAAATTAGTGTTAGCCAAATGTATGACAAAGTGTTGCCGTGCAATGATCTTCAATATTAATATTATAATCCATGATTTAGTCTCTACGTGTCAAAACTAATTATGTCCGTAGTGAAAATGATTTATTTTTACAGAAATGTTCATCATTGTAACTATTACTTCATATTTGGTAAACAGTGTTTCAATATTTCAGAGCTGCTCAATTCATATACAATACATAAATATATACCATTCCCTTTCATTGTCAAACAAGAAAGGGACCACAGTTTACAGTATCTACATTAGAGCATAAATAATAATGACGAAGAATATTTACAGTTTCTATCTATTTATTGAAAACAAATTATTTGCCTTAAAAATTGAAAGTTGTACCTGTGTTAAATTTTCAGACGTTCTAAGAACTGTCGATAATATCTAAATATTGAGTATTTACGAAAACACAAACTTTGTGTTTGAGTGCCAATCAATTCTCAAGAAATCTGATAGAAGTATCCGAGTGCACATATATATAATTGTTAAGATATTTCAAGTTTACTATTGTTGAAATGTTAAATATTTATTTGCGACTGATCGCCAAATACTTTCCCATTGTTATGTATGTCTACTGTTAGTGTGCTCTTTTATTTTGGAAACAACGCATAATTCTCAAATAAAGAAACTTTATATCTCTGCTTAAATAGAATAAAAACATGATAAAAAAAAACTATTTTATTTTAATATACATTTTGGACCTCTTCAACATTACCAATGTTTTATTTAGTTATAATAGTAAAAAATAAAAGAAGAAAATATTAATTATCCATAAACACATAAGTTATTCATTGACAGTATGAAGCGGCCTTCTGGACATCAAATTTATACTCGATGGAGACCTGCCTAATGTACCTATACCTTAATGGCTGTGAAACACGTCACTTTACTTACAAGTACCCAGAACAGTTGTATACTCAGCAACAAGAAATTTGGCATAGGTATCGAGGCGTGCGGTGGTTTGACTAGGTGAGGAACGTGCCAATAAGGCGGAAGATGTAGCAACCCACGGTCATAACTGTCCATGGTCAGATAGTTATCTGAATCGTCTGGCCTAGTTAGGCCCGAATACTTCGCACGCTTCCTGAGAGCCATCGAGCTTAGCTCTTTTACAAGGCATCGCGTTCCCGCCGCTCAGCACGTCTGATAGGAAAGCGAGTCTGACTCGGGAGGATGCAAACAGCCGGCAGCTTACACAAGAGCCTGGAGACGGATTGTGGATTCCATTTCCTCCATACAGGGAGTGGAAGCGGTTTATAGTGATATGAAGAGTGTAACACAAAACACAATTAACCAGTTTGAACAAATCACCTAAAAATAAAGAAATGTGCTGTCAGTGTATAAAACAATTGTTTATTTAAAATAAGTATGGCTTATTTACATGTACATTCTATAAAAATAATAATTCAATAATTCCAAACTAAAATTGCATAATCAATTAAATACATATTTACATAGTTGAGTAAACTGCTACATTATCAGCACTAGCTTCCTGTATACTGAGAAGCGCTAAAACTATAAACTGTAAGGGGAGTTTAAAACTCAATGATATAATGTTTTCTTTTTTTTTTAAAGAGCAATATTTGTGTTTTTATTATTTAAAAGTATATTTCAATTTCATACTATTTCTGTGAGCCTAAGCGGCTCATTATTCGAAATAGGTATCAAAATTGTGGTAGAGTGGGTTCGAACCGAGAAACTCTGACTCAAGAGTCCGCGACACTCACCACGGGACTACAAGCCGACACATTATTGTTATATTATAAATAAATGTCGGGTGCATTCCAGAAAGTTTGAATAGCTGCATCCTAATATTTCCACTATCAAAATTTCTGTTGTCAATATTTAGAAACAGTCACCTCTATAAAGGGTAAGTAAAATATAGCGTGAGTACCTACTCACTCTATATTTATATCAAATCTTTCAGTTCTAATACTCATTTCACTAAAATTTGTATCGGTATTGTGATTTTATCTGTCAGGCCATTAGAATGGGCAGCTCTTAATTTTCTTTAAATGTAAAGGCAGAAATTAAGTAAATATACTGGGGGGTTAGAAATATACACATGTAATTACTACGAATAGCTTATATGTAATAAAGTTTGCACTAGAGATGAAGGTCTTGCGAATGACAGCGAATAGAACAGAAGGCTCCGGTTCGAAGTTTTTTTTTCAAAATATATTGCTATATAAATTTTTTTCCTCATCACAAAATCAGACTAGGTGGTTTAAAATATAATACGCAAGCTTGCAGCGTGCAGCTTGTAGCGCGGAGTATTCAAGTCTCCCGAGACAAGGGAGGACTGGCATCTGTAATTCTCTCGACCAGGTAGTCCCTCAACTTGGCGGCGTGCATTCGGAGCCGGCAGAGCGTCCGGTAGTCGAGGCTGATTACCTTGAGGCCGAGCAGGCGGAAGTGCATCTCGCGCATCGCCTGCGGGCCGACCAGCGTGCGGCCGTCGGAGCAGTAGTGCTCGGGCGTGTGCACCAGCGCGGCCGCCGCGACGCCGCGATCGCTCGCCAGCCGCAGCCGCAGCAGCGACGCGCTCAGGCCCGCGGGGTGCAGCAGCGCGTCCGCCACGTACAGTTCCGAGCACGGCACACCCGGCAGCAGCACGCCCGTGGACACGCGCTCCGGCCCGCCCGCCAGCTCTTCCAGGGCAGAGCGCAGCTGCAGCAGGAGGCGCCGCACGCGCGCGTCGCGCCAGAGCGGTGTGGCGCGCCGGTCGCGCGGCAGCAGCGGACCCCCATACGCGCCGCACTCCAGACTCATGGCCGTGTCGATCAGCTTCAGCTTGTTCTTCAGAGTGTCGTAGTCGCGGGCGCGGTTCACCCTCTCTAAGAAATTAGAGTTGAACACTTTGTCCACCAAGTTGAGCGGATACTTGCGCAGATAGATGCAGAAAAGCATCACGTCGAGAACGTCTTCAGTATTCATCTTGGAGAACTTATCCGAGAAATTAACCTCTATCTCCTCCCAAAACCTCACCCTGTTGGCGGGGTTGAAATTTAGCCACCCGAATGGAAAAACCATCGGCTTGAGATACATCGGAGGTAGAGAACGACCGTGAACGATGAAGTACTCGGCGCAACCGTTCAAAATGTGGGCATTGCGTATTCTGAAGTTGCAACAGTGGTTCAGTACGGACACCACGAGAGCCTGAGAAGATATATTTACACCTTCGGCTTTCATATACTTTTCTAACGCTTTTTCTATATCCGAGTTGGTGTAATTGATTTGGGTAAATTTGGTAATAATTTCTATGATGAGTTCCGGAGATAAGGAGCATATATTGGTGTTGAGCCACGTGGCCAAAGCCCCCACGGTCTTGCTGGAGCTCACGGCCGTGTTGTGCAGCGCCTCTAGGAGCCGCACGGCGTCGTGCGCTCCCAGCAGAGGCCACGCAGCGCTCACCGCCCGCTCCACCACTCCCAGCACCACGCCTCGGCTCCGACTGAGATGCGGGAGTATGTCTACAGCGCTAACCAGGTCTTCTTTCGTGAAATCTCCTTCTCGATCTATAAAGCCTAACCATAACTTTTCAGTGTTTTCGGCACATTTAGGACACTTTTTGTTTTCGCTGAAGAGATGTACAGCTTTGCACAATTGATTGACGGTTAGCCGTTTATCTGTCACTCTATCCAGTAACTCCTCGGTAAGGCGGTCGCGATACTCTTCGTGAGCTAGCGACGCCCGAATTCCGTTTATCAAGCACCACACGTCATCCGAGGATATTATTATCCTCGATAACTTGTCGAGTATTTCGCGCTTGGGCGAGTCGTCGCTCATTCCGGCGCTATTGTTTATTCCTTCGTGGTATCCAGGCGCGTTATCTAAAGCGAGGATCCGCTCGATAGCGCCGACCGCTATGTTTGGAGTTATCTCGCTGCATTTTGCGAGCAGCGCGACAACTTCTCTATAAGTCGAACATTTGAGGAATTCCTTCCGAATCAATAGCTTAACGTCGGAGTCGCACTTGGAAGGGTACGACGGAGTAATTTCACATCGATCTTCAGGCGCCAAGATATTTTTCACTCTGCGTATGATCAGAGGAAGTTCTTGCACGTTACAACCGTCTTGAATAAGAATCGTGTTCCGACCTAATTGGTCATTTGAATTATCGCTTTCAAATCTTCTCGAGTTTAATAAAACCTTAGCAATATTTAAGGCAAATATTTTCTTTACGCTGACGTTCGAAATAATTTGACCATGTAAGCAACTTCTGAATGCAGAAAAATACATTTTAGTAAATATTGTATGCGGAACTAATTAAATCAAATGGCAATAAACTATAAACATTATCAAATCTTTACTCGATATATCAAATATAATGTATACAAATATTTCCGAACATGACAGAAAACATAACCTGACTCCCAAATACCAAAGACCCAAATACTGACGGCTGGAGGCAAAGATTATTTACTAGTTGGAGGATTGCAGAAAAGTAAATCTATAGATATTTTTACGAAATGACACTGCAAAATATTTACCTACATGCAATATTATTCAAAATAAATATCGTAAAAAGGAATGAATAGCTTCATTGTTATTTTTTGCTTTGTTTACATGAAAATTTACTTTATAATGAAAAAAAAACATTTTTGTCATTACTTTACAAGGTCGATAACACGATTTACGATGTACACTCTGTTCGGAGAAATTCAATCACGTGAAAAAAATTACCTCTAATAGAATAAAATGACAACCTAGATCACACACCTAAATTCGCACACCTAGATCAAAACTGCCTCAACTCAAAAAATATGATAACACTTATTCGGATTCTACAAACGAAGACGCATATATTAATTTATCCGATTTGTCAATATCTTAAATATTCTCCAAAGTATAGCACTATATGTTCCTTTTGGTAAATAAAAGAGTTCGATTCTCTCTGCCTACCCCTTCGAAAAAACGGCGGGATGGTTAGTTAGTTAGTTTGTATGAAATGTTTTAATATAAATATTCTATAATATGCATTGTCCATATATGTTTTTCGTCTCTTCTGAAAAAACAATTTAATTGAGTTAATACTCGTTTGATCTAGGGGTGCGATATAAAAGTCGGATATAAGAGTGAACGCTGTTGAAATGCGCTCCCTCAGACAAATGTGTGTAAAATCATTGTATGACAGAATTAAAAACGAAGATTTAAATGAAAGGAATGTAAGGCTGAACAAGGAATAATTGTAAATATTAGGAAGAGTTCTTTAAGGAGGTATGGGCATGTAGAGCGAATGGATAGCGAGAGAATGACTAAGAAAATATATGTGGTGAATGTGAGCGGGAAAACAGAACGAGGACGGCCAAAAAAGACTTCATTGTATAACGCGCCGGACGGCACGATCAGATCAATCAGAACCTAAAATCTGATGGTGTCAAAAGTCTGCGTAATCGGAGGGCATGTATGACTAGATGTGTGGATGTGAAGGAGGTGAGGAGTGTATGTCAGGAAAGAAGAGTGTGGCGTTCCATCCTTTCTGCCTACCCCTGCGGGGAAACGGCGTGATGGTAATAGTAGTAGTAGTAGTTGTATATATATGTATAAACCTTAAAGGCGGCTACAGTGTCTACCTATCTACAACTGATTGATATAGAGTAGACTAGGGTATATTCTATGGTGCCTACTAGTGTTTAGTCTTTGGTGCCTTCTGACATTTCTGTGTATGTTTTATGCTGGTCACTCACGACGAGGAAAATAGTAGATTTTGTTACATTTTCTCTGGTTTTGTAACGTTCAAGTACGAAATTTGGAAAGACGAAAGATTTCACTGCCAACCTGGCGATATGACGCGAAATCATTAGTATATAATGTTTGTATATAAGCTTCGTTCGAGTCTGGCCGGGCGGCCGTTATGAATTCATTGCACAAACTAATTTATATAATTCATTGTAAACAATAAATGACAAGCCGGGTGATCTCGTGTTGAAAATAACCATTATATATTGGAAATGTGAGTACTTCATTATTGGTAAGGCGTTTCCTCTCATTCCGCCGTTTGCCAAACAGCTGTCAAACAAATTACGCAAGAAATTTGTCTCGACTGCTGCTCAAATAAGCGCTAATTAGAAGAAATATGTATTCTATAACCTCCGGAATGACCCCATCAACAGCATTGCAGGTAATCAACTGTTTTTGTTGTTGTTTTTCATGCCTGAAAAACTGTGCAATCTTCTTTGTGTGAAATGTCATTTTGACAGTCCGTTGACAGCGAGTCTGTTTTTATTATTGTTTTTATGTTATATTTTAGGTAAAGTACGGACAACCGGCATAGTTACAAGCACATTTATTGTCATATAATGTTATTTATTGCACTATATGCATATAAAATAAGATTCAACAAACACAAAAGATGTCATTCAAAAAATAGCTACAGCACGTGGCGTATAGATTTTGAAATGGTTTTCCAGTTTTACTTATACAGTTACAAATGTCAATTTACTAGTGGGTGCAATGCTTGGCCATGTTTTGTTCACAAAGAAATAGGTATGGATGATAATTAATAAATAATATTGGATATATGATGTAAGAAGACCAGCCCGACGAAGCTTGCAATCGCAAAGCTGGACTGGACTCTTTTGCTGACAAATTTCCAGCCCCCATCTGTGCTCCACGAGTAGTTTTATGATGAGGTTGGAACTCTTCATATCAACCCCTCCGAGAAGCCTGCCACTGTATACCTTATAAGACCATCTTAGTGTATACCGGTGTCTGATATCCTCACATCGGAGATCGCTCAGTGGGTCGTAATGCTCGCAATTATTTTTCAAACATAAAAACTAATTCTGTAACTTTGTTACCTTTTCAGACTCTTGCAACTATTGGCAAATGACTTGTCGCGGCAGAAGGGTTCCATTTCCCCCATTGTGTTGGCGCTTTGGACAGTTTCATTTCCTAGCGCTGGATCAGAATATATAAACTACAGAGGACGATTCGGCATTGTTTTATTTGGATGTGTAGCCAGTAATTACTGTTTTAGTGTTTGCAGATATGTATAGGCAGATAGATGATATAACCATGAAACGTGTGTTATTGCACAATTTTCTTGGGAGTTATTCATCGTGACTAATATATGTATACTCTCCCCCCTGAAAATAAACATATTATGCTCTTAAATATGTTTTTATTTTGTTCATTAATGACCGAGATCCTTGAAAAATATCATCCTATCCCGCTCTCTGTGATCTTACAACATTGGCCTTAATTTTTTACAGAAATGCAATCTAAAGTAACTAACTGACCATCACGCCGCTTCCGCAGGGATAGGCAGAGAGAATAGAACACCACACCACGCTACTCTTGTCTTTGTACACATTCTTCTTTACGCATCCCCTCACACATCCTCCTCCCAACCCTTATCCGCACCCCAAAGGTGCATAGGGCACTGCATTATATAGAAGCAGTGTTATCTTGATCGTTAAATACACGAAGGAAAGGTGATCAGCCTTTCGCTTCAGGTACCAGTCCAGGGTCATATTAAATATATATTTGACTGAAAAATCAATAATATTTATTGCGACCCTCTTGGGAATCAAACCCGGGACCTCCAGCATGGTAGCCTAGAGCGCTAACCGCTACAATATGGAGGCGGACCTCATACATACCCGCCGATTATTCGGATTCCTGAATTGACCACTTTCAATTATTTTAAATACTTGATCATGCCAAGTTTTGCCCGGTCATCCTCTGCTCATGTTCCCAACAAGATTCGCCTCATAAATTTCTTTTACAGTCCTTTCTTCGCTGGTTCGTTTAGATCTTTTATAACTAACTAACTAACCATCACGCCGCTTCAGGCAGGGAGAATAGAACGCCACACCACTCTGTCTTTGCAAACATTCTTCGCCTCTTCCACGTTCATGCATCTCCTCATACATACCCGCCGATTACTACGACTCCTAACCTGACCACTTTCAAGTATTTAGCATACCTGATCGTGCCATGTTTTTCTTGGTCTTTCTCGGCATAAATTTGTTTTACCGTTCTTTCCTCACTCATTCGTTCCACATGTCCAAACCATCTCAACGCACCTTTCTTAATTTTATTGATAATGGTTATCTCCGCTTTGCATTCCTTCCTTATTTCACTATTCGAACATCTATCATACATCGTTTTGTCGCACATTCTTCTGAGAGATTGCATTTCGACTGCACTCAGTCTACTTTCATCCTTCTTTTGCCAACTCCATGTTTTACTTCCATACATTAGAGTTGGAACCAGGACTCCGTTGTGCACTGCCAGTTTAGCTTCCGCTGATAGGCTTTTATTTGCCATAACTGATATTATTAGAGGGTATTTCTTTTTCATCGAGAATTTTAATGACTTCCTTTAATCTGACTCTATCGAATGCTTTAGTAAGACCTACAAAGCAGAGGTAAGCTGTCTTATTGAACTCTATTGCTTTTTTAACTAATTTGTCTAACAACAAATGTGTTGAACTTATTTACGTCCGAGTTCACTCGGTTTCTCAGCGTCACATATTTAGCATATTCTTCTGGTGACGGTGAGCTTCTGTATTTCAGATGGCTTTTCTTCGGCGAGTTCCTTGACTTCATCAGTAAACCATTTTATCAATAATGATTATCTCAGCCTTGCATTCTTTCCTTCTTTCACCATTCGAACATCTATCATACATCTTTTTGCCTCACATACAAATAAAACTAACTAACTAACTAACCATCACGCCGCTTCCCCGCAGGGGTAGGCAGAGAGAATCGAACGCCACACCACTCTGTCTTTGCAAACATTCTTTGCCTCTTCTACATTCATGCATCTCCTCATACATACCCGACGATTATTACGACTCTTGACCCGGCCGCTTTCAAGTATTTGACATACCTGATTGTGCCAAGTTTTCCTCGGTCGTCCTCTGCTTCTTTTTCCAACTACATTCGCTCCATAAATTTGTTTAACCGTTCTTTCTTCACTCATACGCTCCACATGTCCAAACCATCTCAACACACCTTTCTTAATTGATAATGTAATAAATAATAAATAATATATATAAATAATAAATAATGTATGTAAAAATAAAAATAATAGATCAACCTGGCTGATCGGTGATAATATGCGTGAATAGCCTATAAATAAAAAAAAGACATTCATAATAACAGCAATGGGGGCGCGAGATAGAGACAGGCATGAATATAGAAAGAGGTAGAAAGACATTCGCCGGAGCTAGCGGTTGAGTTCGGCTTCGTCCACAGAACCAAAGATCAATTAACGAACATCTATTTACTTATATTTCTTCTTTTTTTATGGCTATTCACCCTTCTAGCCAATGCGAGTTATTTTTTATTTATATATTATTATTTTACACTTTTTACAATTTAAAAAAGATAAATGTTTGAGTTTTTATTATTTACAAAAAAAAACTTCAATTTCATACTATTTCTGTGAGCCTGAGCGGCTCATTATTAGAAAGTGGTATGAAATTGTGGTAAAGTGGTTCGAACCGAAAAACTTTGATTAAAAAATCCGAGACACTAGCCACGGGACCACAACCCGATACGATTTGAATTGAAATCGTTTGTTTTCCTGTAATTGGGGTTAGCTTCATTATTAAGTTGGTTTGTTTAGTTAGTTATTTTATATATTTCATACACATTTACAAATGATTTTCAATTAATTTTGTTTGTTAGGGGAGGTCGATGAGATTGAGATGTTAGTGGAAAATGGAATTGGATTGAGAAGACAATACTTGACATGTAAATTTATCTTAAAATTTTCGACTAAAAAATATAATATTCTGATTTAAAAAAAATGATAGTTAATAATTCCGAGGGGGCGTCAGAGGCCTGCACTTGCAGGGCATTAATTGGAGACCTAGATCTTATTTCATTAGGTGCCCGTTTAATGACGGCTTCCTTTCAGACCTCTCCAGCATTAGCATTCCGTTTTCCACTAACCTCTCAACCTTATTAACCTCCCAAACTTGTTTGTAATAATTTTTATTTCTGCTAATAATTTGGATGCAACTGGCTATCCAGAAGCTTTCAGATTCATTGTCGTTGCATGACCTAGTTGTGAAAGTAGAGTGGAGTTCCCTAGATTTTCAATTCTGCGGCGATTGCATCGTTCAGAACTATCTTCAAAAGCTGTTCCGCACGATCGCGCTTTTGTTGTTTTCGAGTCATCTTGCCCCTATGTGCGGCGCGGCGAATTGCCGGCTTTGTGAGTCAGTGACAAATTGACATTCTGATTCTGGAGAAGGATGAGAAGAGAGGAGATTGATGCAGGGGACAGAAGACGATTGAAAGCACGCGTGGAGAAGAATCATTAAAGATATCATGAAATACATTTAAAAAATAAAAAATATAAATTATACATTTGTGGGTTACAATAGTACATGTAGGAAGGCTCAATATATAAATACATACAGATAAACTTCACAAAAAACATAATAAGATAATAAAAAAAAACAAATAATTCAAATCGTATCGGGTTGTGGTCCCGTGGCTAGTGTCTCGGATTTTTTAATCAAAGTTTTTCGGTTCGAACCACTTTACCACAATTTCATACCACTTTCTAATAATGAGCCGCTCAGGCTCACAGAAATAGTATGAAATTGAAGTTTTTTTTTGTAAATAATAAAAACTCAAACATTTATCTTTTTTAAATTGTAAAAAGTGTAAAATAATAATATATAAATAAAAAATAACTCGCATTGGCTAGAAGGGTGAATAGCCATAAAAAAAGAAGAAATATAAGTAAATAGATGTTCGTTAATTGATCTTTGGTTCTGTGGACGAAGCCGAACTCAACCGCTAGCTCCGGCGAATGTCTTTCTACCTCTTTCTATATTCATGCCTGTCTCTATCTCGCGCCCCCATTGCTGTTATTATGAATGTCTTTTTTTTATTTATAGGCTATTCACGCATATTATCACCGATCAGCCAGGTTGATCTATTATTTTTATTTTTACATACATTATTTATTATTTATATATATTATTTATTATTTATTACATTATCAATTAAGAAAGGTGTGTTGAGATGGTTTGGACATGTGGAGCGTATGAGTGAAGAAAGAACGGTTAAACAAATTTATGGAGCGAATGTAGTTGGAAAAAGAAGCAGAGGACGACCGAGGAAAACTTGGCACAATCAGGTATGTCAAATACTTGAAAGCGGCCGGGTCAAGAGTCGTAATAATCGTCGGGTATGTATGAGGAGATGCATGAATGTAGAAGAGGCAAAGAATGTTTGCAAAGACAGAGTGGTGTGGCGTTCGATTCTCTCTGCCTACCCCTGCGGGGAAGCGGCGTGATGGTTAGTTAGTTAGTTAGTTTTATTTGTATGTGAGGCAAAAAGATGTATGATAGATGTTCGAATGGTGAAAGAAGGAAAGAATGCAAGGCTGAGATAATCATTATTGATAAAATGGTTTACTGATGAAGTCAAGGAACTCGCCGAAGAAAAGCCATCTGAAATACAGAAGCTCACCGTCACCAGAAGAATATGCTAAATATGTGACGCTGAGAAACCGAGTGAACTCGGACGTAAATAAGTTCAACACATTTGTTGTTAGACAAATTAGTTAAAAAAGCAATAGAGTTCAATAAGACAGCTTACCTCTGCTTTGTAGGTCTTACTAAAGCATTCGATAGAGTCAGATTAAAGGAAGTCATTAAAATTCTCGATGAAAAAGAAATACCCTCTAATAATATCAGTTATGGCAAATAAAAGCCTATCAGCGGAAGCTAAACTGGCAGTGCACAACGGAGTCCTGGTTCCAACTCTAATGTATGGAAGTAAAACATGGAGTTGGCAAAAGAAGGATGAAAGTAGACTGAGTGCAGTCGAAATGCAATCTCTCAGAAGAATGTGCGACAAAACGATGTATGATAGATGTTCGAATAGTGAAATAAGGAAGGAATGCAAAGCGGAGATAACCATTATCAATAAAATTAAGAAAGGTGCGTTGAGATGGTTTGGACATGTGGAACGAATGAGTGAGGAAAGAACGGTAAAACAAATTTATGCCGAGAAAGACCAAGAAAAACATGGCACGATCAGGTATGCTAAATACTTGAAAGTGGTCAGGTTAGGAGTCGTAGTAATCGGCGGGTATGTATGAGGAGATGCATGAACGTGGAAGAGGCGAAGAATGTTTGCAAAGACAGAGTGGTGTGGCGTTCTATTCTCCCTGCCTGAAGCGGCGTGATGGTTAGTTAGTTAGTTATAAAAGATCTAAACGAACCAGCGAAGAAAGGACTGTAAAAGAAATTTATGAGGCGAATCTTGTTGGGAACATGAGCAGAGGATGACCGGGCAAAACTTGGCATGATCAAGTATTTAAAATAATTGAAAGTGGTCAATTCAGGAATCCGAATAATCGGCGGGTATGTATGAGGTCCGCCTCCATATTGTAGCGGTTAGCGCTCTAGGCTACCATGCTGGAGGTCCCGGGTTTGATTCCCAAGAGGGTCGCAATAAATATTATTGATTTTTCAGTCAAATATATATTTAATATGACCCTGGACTGGTACCTGAAGCGAAAGGCTGATCACCTTTCCTTCGTGTATTTAACGATCAAGATAACACTGCTTCTATATAATGCAGTGCCCTATGCACCTTTGGGGTGCGGATAAGGGTTGGGAGGAGGATGTGTGAGGGGATGCGTAAAGAAGAATGTGTACAAAGACAAGAGTAGCGTGGTGTGGTGTTCTATTCTCTCTGCCTATCCCTGCGGAAGCGGCGTGATGGTCAGTTAGTTACTTTAGATTGCATTTCTGTAAAAAATTAAGGCCAATGTTGTAAGATCACAGAGAGCGGGATAGGATGATATTTTTCAAGGATCTCGGTCATTAATGAACAAAATAAAAACATATTTAAGAGCATAATATGTTTATTTTCAGGGGGGAGAGTATACATATATTAGTCACGATGAATAACTCCCAAGAAAATTGTGCAATAACACACGTTTCATGGTTATATCATCTATCTGCCTATACATATCTGCAAACACTAAAACAGTAATTACTGGCTACACATCCAAATAAAACAATGCCGAATCGTCCTCTGTAGTTTATATATTCTGATCCAGCGCTAGGAAATGAAACTGTCCAAAGCGCCAACACAATGGGGGAAATGGAACCCTTCTGCCGCGACAAGTCATTTGCCAATAGTTGCAAGAGTCTGAAAAGGTAACAAAGTTACAGAATTAGTTTTTATGTTTGAAAAATAATTGCGAGCATTACGACCCACTGAGCGATCTCCGATGTGAGGATATCAGACACCGGTATACACTAAGATGGTCTTATAAGGTATACAGTGGCAGGCTTCTCGGAGGGGTTGATATGAAGAGTTCCAACCTCATCATAAAACTACTCGTGGAGCACAGATGGGGGCTGGAAATTTGTCAGCAAAAGAGTCCAGTCCAGCTTTGCGATTGCAAGCTTCGTCGGGCTGGTCTTCTTACATCATATATCCAATATTATTTATTAATTATCATCCATACCTATTTCTTTGTGAACAAAACATGGCCAAGCATTGCACCCACTAGTAAATTGACATTTGTAACTGTATAAGTAAAACTGGAAAACCATTTCAAAATCTATACGCCACGTGCTGTAGCTATTTTTTGAATGACATCTTTTGTGTTTGTTGAATCTTATTTTATATGCATATAGTGCAATAAATAACATTATATGACAATAAATGTGCTTGTAACTATGCCGGTTGTCCGTACTTTACCTAAAATATAACATAAAAACAATAATAAAAACAGACTCGCTGTCAACGGACTGTCAAAATGACATTTCACACAAAGAAGATTGCACAGTTTTTCAGGCATGAAAAACAACAACAAAAACAGTTGATTACCTGCAATGCTGTTGATGGGGTCATTCCGGAGGTTATAGAATACATATTTCTTCTAATTAGCGCTTATTTGAGCAGCAGTCGAGACAAATTTCTTGCGTAATTTGTTTGACAGCTGTTTGGCAAACGGCGGAATGAGAGGAAACGCCTTACCAATAATGAAGTACTCACATTTCCAATATATAATGGTTATTTTCAACACGAGATCACCCGGCTTGTCATTTATTGTTTACAATGAATTATATAAATTAGTTTGTGCAATGAATTCATAACGGCCGCCCGGCCAGACTCGAACGAAGCTTATATACAAACATTATATACTAATGATTTCGCGTCATATCGCCAGGTTGGCAGTGAAATCTTTCGTCTTTCCAAATTTCGTACTTGAACGTTACAAAACCAGAGAAAATGTAACAAAATCTACTATTTTCCTCGTCGTGAGTGACCAGCATTACATCTGTCATTTCGAGTTACGGTATTTTTTGTGTTGTTCGTTTGACGTTTGCCTACGTCTATTAAATTGGACATTAAGTTTTACATATATAATCTTTCTACTCTCGACATGACATATATAAATAATTGGGAAGATTTTGAAAAGTCTGCGGAACGTTTGTATCTTTTAAACCCTTCCAAAGCGCGTTATACAATGAAGTATACCCATTCCAAAGGAATGTTTGTTCTAAAACTTACTGATGACCATAAGGTATACATGCGTTTGTGCACTACACGGAATTTTACGGTCTGGCACGTCAGTTAGCGTTTCAAAACGATGATTGGGTTGGATTGGCTTGTGCTTGTTCACGCGTTCACGTTGCGCGTAAATTCGATCACGCTAAACTGTCGTAGTCGCTTTCATTTTTCAAAACCGGACTGCCGGACGGTCAAATTCCGGGTAGTGGACAAGCGCCCTTAGGCAGCTTGTGCATATACATATACATAATACAATTCTATTTTTTCTAATATAAAAATAATCATTTGGATAATTTGTATAGCGCCATTTTCGTAAAATACTACCTCAAGGGCGCTTATAAAGACATGTATAATAATAATAATAGGATGAAGATGATAATGATATACAAAATATAAATGGATTAAAATGTCGTCAATCGGTCTCGGGCCGTCGAGTCTGGAGCGGGGAAAAGATGAGCCGACAAATTTAAACGCCTTCCTCTTGATCCCATGGGCTGGAGAATGGCCAAGGTGTTGGGCAGGACGCCTTCCTGAGCGATGGTCGTCACGCTGGAGGGCAGCTTGTTGAGCTCCTCGTCATTGTGGATGGCCAACTTCCAACTTCCAGACCAGCACAGTTTAAACGGGACTTCACTTTTATCATCTTTTGCCGCCCTTCCGTTATCCGACATGATTGTTTTGTCTCTGAGGTTTTCCGCTTTCGCTTTTACACGAATGGGAGCTGGTGTAATTGACGTATTTAATGTTGTAGTTCGATTTCATCAAATTTAACCGTTTAAGCACATATTCTAGGATCGTTATTGTCTTTGCACATTTTTATTGCAGTCATTTATTCCCGAAGCTAGGGGTTTCGGATGAATACACTATGGTCATAACGTACCCTTAAGGGACAAACACAAAGCACTTTTTAACACCCGATGGCCACATGTGTTCATTCGGCACAGATTCTTAGAAATACACTACACCGTTTAGGACCGCATTGCCATATTAACGACACAATGGTATTCTTGATGCACTTTCATCAGTTAACAGCTAACCTTTATAAAATTATAACTTTTAACCATTTCAAGTTAACACCAATCATTTATAGATGAGCAAAAAATTGTAGACTTGAGGTGTAAATGTCCGGAGAAAATCAAATAAACGATGGAGCGTGTTTCCTCAGCAGCCGCATCGGGCGCTCGAGGAACCCACACTTCTAAATAATTGGGGAGTAATTTTACGGATCTTAATTGAATTTCGAGCACAAGAAATCCCTTTTTACAAAAAATCAACCATTGCCGTCTTCGTCCCCGAAATCGAAAGGTTCTACCACCCAATATGGGTGGTTGAACCTTTCAATTCTGATTACAAAAAAATTAACAATATTTAATTTTACTCACCCCCCAGAATGTTTTATATGTGACAAATTATTAGATAAGGAGAGATAAAAACGTACTGTATAATTTTTACTCAGTGTGTTTCTTCATTGGAAGTGTATGAAATAATTTTCTACTATTTATGTTTTTTTCAGTGCCTGCAATACAAAACTGAAATACAGCAAGATCTCAGGAAAATTGATAAATTTATGGCCAACCTTATGAGAGACATGGCTTCTGGTGAACATAATGAATAAATCTAAATGCTCTTGTACTGTATTACTTTGAATATATTTATATATTGAAACTCTTATTGGATTTTTAATTCTACCTACTTGATTGCATCAGAAGACTTGAGGTTTACAGTTGTGATTGTCAGTTGGTTTATTTTATAGCTCCAATCATTTTGTGTTATTTTAAGTTTTTTGGTTATTTTATAAGTTTTTTATGGTTTTAATGGTTGCCGGTAAAGGAATACATCCCAGATAAGCCAAATTAAACATAATTTCATTATTTTACTTCTTAAATTTCATTCTTTCATTATTTTCTTAGTAATAATAGTAAATTGCAACAATAATATTTCTTAGTTTCATATAATATTTTTTGTTTAAATATATATATATATATATATATATATATATATATATATATATATATATATATATATATATATATATATATATATATATATATATATATATATATATATATATATATATATATATATATATATATATATATATATATATATATATATATATATATATATATATATATATATATATATATATATATATATATATATATATATATATATATATATATATATATATATATATATATATATATATATATATATATATATATGTATATATATATATATATATACATACATATATATATATATATATATATATATATATATATATATATATATATATATATACATACATACATACATACATATATATACATATATATATATATATATATATATATATATATATATATATTTTTTTCTTTTTTTTCTTTCTCTATATTCATTTGATTATATCTGAATATGGAAAGAATTAAAACACGTAAGTAGCTTCCCAACATTCCCTCTACATCTTCATCCAACTCTTCGTTGCCCTCTTCTCCAATCCTTCCCAACAAAATTAGAAAAACTTCCAAAACTGATTCTGCCAAAGATATTCCCAATATAACTTCGAAAATCTTATCCCCTTCATCCCAATTACCTTCGACACCTAACCAACCTTCTTCCTCAGAGTCAGTAGATATCAAAATCAAAAATACAGTCTCTTTAGACAGTGGAAAAAAATGTTGTCCCCAATTCTTCTTTCTCTTTAAATATCATCAAATTTGGCAAACTCTTGCAATCCCTAAGTATTCCTGGTATTGTTCCTCGTGCAGGAATAAATAAAATAAAATATCGGCCGAAACCGGATTTCTGTACAATTTTTGACATACTCAGCGGCAAATAGTTTTATTGATGATAATGTTTTGGAAACAAATGGGTATAAAGTATTTATTCCGTATCATAAGGTCTCCCGCAATACCGCAGGGGTATTCCTTTGTAGTGGACTCATGAGGAGATTGTAAGAAATATCGAGGTACCAAATGACTGTGGTATGATTACAAAATCTCGCAGACTTTCGAGAAAAGTGACTTCGCCTGTTGATCAATAACTGTCGTGGGTACCCACCTAAACTGTTATTCTAACCTTTCAAGGGCAGATTCTCCCAAAAAAATATTCTCATTTTATTCGGCAATAGACGTTGAGCAATACACTTACCCTACAATTCTTTGTTTTGCATGCTGTCGATATGGACACGCCAAGACAATTTGCAGGTCCAAACCTAAATGTTTCGAGTGCGGATTGGAACATCTGGGAGAGACTTGTGAAGTTGAAATTCAAAATGCCACATGTGTAATGACACATGTGGCAATGATTTCCCGAACAAATGTGTTCGGGAAATCATTTGGCTACAACAGAATTTGTCCAGAATATCAAAAACAAAATATCATTAAGAAGAACATGACTGAGCAAAACATTTCATATAGTGAAGCTGCCAAATCCACATTTAGCAAAGGCAAATTGTTACTGCTAACGGTACTGGAACACTTTTATTAGGAATACTAAAACGCGCAATCTTTTATTTATTAAAAATTACAAAGTTATAATTGTGAAAATAACAAAATTACACCAATATATCGAAAATTACAAAAACACAAGGGGCGAGAAGAACAAAGCGACACCAATATAAAAACAGAGCGAGCGCGGCGTATACACGTTTTGAATATTATTTAATCTGAGCCCCCAAAATTTTATCCGCCACCCCTTATATATGATTTTAAAGGAGCTACAAGGGTGGGGACAATATTATAAACAAAATATAACTCGATGAACTGCGTCTCTTTGTTCTTCTCGCGTACATTTATTAATACTATTTTTAATACATAAATTATTCTGTAAAATACACAGATTTTGGCCGAAACATTATTTAATAAAGTTGACATTGGCAACAGCGATATATTTGTTATGCAACGCCATTATGTATTTTTTTAAATGCATCAGAATACTTCTACTACAGAATACTCTATTAACATATTGATTGCCAAAAGGATTTTTGTAAAATGTCTAAAAATGTTTTTAGTTTCATGGTTTTATTCCATAAAATAGATATAATTACAATAGTTAGATTTGTATATATAGGAAATACAACCATACAAGAGTTTTTTTATTTGTCAGACACGGGTAATGGAAGAATTAACTCTGTGTTATCTTTGTCAGTGCGAGCATGGGCTCATGTGAAGTTTTATACAGCGCGTGTGTCTGACAGCTCAAAAAATTAAGTGATAATAATAATAATAATTCACTATCTTAGATGATGCCATTTTACGCGAAATTGTGTCACACCATTATCATTAAATAAATTTGTATTACGAATAGCCACCTCCTTAGGATGATGCCTCTTTATGTACGATGCAACAGTTCCTCATTCTTTCAGCATTGAATTCTCACTCTCTTATTGTGCTAGAAGATTGTTGCTCTTCTCTTCAATATGGTTGCTATCCACCTCGAGTCCCGACTTGCCCTTTTGCTTGTTAAGGGAGCAACTTTTTCAGATATTTTTGCTTGCTACTCATTATGAGAGGTTCCACTGCATATGTTTGTCAATGGACAAATTTTTATGACTTCTTCACACAGACTGGTGTTAAAATAAACATTTTTGTTATCTTTTTGCAGCTGGGGTAACATTGATGAAATTTAATAAATCACTATTAATAATTCTCAATTGATTTATGGTTTTGTGTGATCATCTAACAAAACAACACCTGGTTCTCTCTTTGTGCCATAAACGGCACACTATAAACTATAACTATACAAACAGGGCAAGCAGGAAGTGATGACTTTTTGAAGAAGAAAAAAATATTATCATGTTTATATACCCACATAGCATTACAAAAGCAACTTTGAAAGATCATAAATATATATATATATATATATATATATATATATATATATATATATATATATATATATATATATATATATATATATATATATATATATATATATGCTATGTGGGTAGGTATATAATATTGATAATAATTTATTTCTTCTTCAAGAAGGCATCCAGGTTACGACCTTGTTAATACCGTGTAATAGTGGTGTTTTCTGTTTTCACTCAATTTCCTTAGCCTGTATTTTAAGTTTTTATAACTGATTACTTAGAACTCTGTGATGTAAATTCTTGAGAAAGTATAAAAACAATTAAGTGTTTTAAATTAATACTACGTTTTATGACAGTTTCAGTTTGTAAGTCTTATTTGATTTTCAACCAGGCAACATTTTCCCCTACCCCCCCCCCCCCTAATACTCCAAACTGCTGAGGCTTCATAATAATGCTTGGGTTGTAGTTTGATATAGATGGCCTGGTAAGTATGTGTATAAAAGAAGGAGATAGCATAATATGAAGTATGTCGTAGATTGAAACTTAGCTTTTTCTGTCAGTACAGTGGAACCTCTCATAACGAGTTGCTCCCTTAGTGAGCGATGTTTCTCATAACGAGTAACTTGTTACTCGTTATGAAGGCAACTCCATTTTTGAGACATTCACTTGTGAACTGGGACTTTTGCGGCTTAGGAAGGAGGTTTACCACCCTCTACTGACCCTCTCTTCTGCAATATAACAAATGATATTGAAGATAAGAGGTGGGTAACAATGATATTGAAGAGCTTGTGAAAGAGTACAGCCAAGAGCTGACCACCGAAGAGCTTATGGAGTTGCAAGCGAGAAATTGTGGAGAAGAGTTTGTTAATAGAGGAGGAAGAAGTAGCGGAGCAACAATCTTCTAGCGCAATAAGAGAAATGCTGAAAGCACGGGAGACTGTTGCATCGTATATTAAAAAGCATCACCCTTATTAGGAGGTGGCTATTCGTGCTACAAATTTATTCAATGATAATGGTGTGACAAAGTTTTGCCAAATTTTGAAGCATCGGCAAAATCAAATGTCTAAAAACAGTTTTCATAAGTTAAAATGGATTAATTGTTTATCATAAATTCATATTTTTATTTGCGTTTTTTTTTTTAATTAAATTATATTTCTAGTTTTTACACTCCTTAAATAATAAGTAATTTTATTTGAATAAACGTTAAAAAAAATGTACAAAAAATTATTTTTCTTTCGGCCAAGATTATCGTATTTTACATTGATTTGTATGGGAAAAAATAATTTGCTTAACGAGTGTTTCACTTAACGAGTAAGATGCTGGAACAAATTAAACTCATTATGAGAGGTCCACTGTATTATTAATTCTTTGGAGCCATAGATGCATATACATTGCGTGTTACGTTATTAGGCAAATGAAATACTTTTCTCAAGCTTTGCTAGATACATGTATGAGTGCAATTAATTTTTCAAAATATAATACCAAAAAATGGAATTCCGATTACTTATTGCAATAACTTTGTGTGTAATAAATGTGAGTAGTTATAAAACTATTTTATTTTATATGATGTCATTTTTCAATTGTCTTGTGAGTGGCTTAATTGAGATGGTTGAATTATTTTATTTGAGTAGTTTGTTTTTTTTTAAACACATATTTAGTTCTCAAAAGAAAACAAAAAAGTTTTTGAGTTTACTTAAGTTTTTTGGTTAAAAATATTTTTTTTATAAATATGTTATGTTTAGATATGTTTGGTCATGCCAAATCTCTGTTCTGTATGAACTGCTCAAACCATTCTCTCCATATGGCTAAACATCTCGGAGATCTTTTCTATTGTTACTGATGAGTAACAATAGAAAGGATTATGATGATATATCTTCCTGATTAAACTGCATTTATATTTTAATGCCATTACCTCCCTCTCTAACTTTGTCTTTCAGAGTGTGGTATCATTGCCATGTGGAGAGCTCGAAGAGCCTCCTTGCGAAGAAATCAGTCCTATTTCAACTACATCGTTTCCAAACTCGACTCCTCCATCAACAATAGAAACTGCTCCGACGAGACCACCATACGAAATTATTGAACCACCAGCCGAAACATCTACAGCAGATTCTAGTTCAAGTAAAAAACAAAACACAAAAAAACCAAAAACGCTGGTAACCAAAACCGTCTCTGTTGATCCCGTAACTGGGCTGGTGACGGAGACAGTGAGCAAAACTAAGAAAAATGGCGCAACGGTTAGCGAAACAACAGTCAAAGGTGGAGACACAGATACAGATATAGAAACCAAGTCAATAACAAAGGTTAGCAAAACAGGTAATGTGGTTACAAAGAGCACCAGTACAGTTTTAGAAAAAGGAAGCGATTTACTCAGCAAGGATGATGATGTGGAAAGCAAAACAGTGAGCAAAAGTGTCACAAAGACTAACGAAAATGGGGAACTTGTCAACGTGGCAAACAGCAAAAGTGTGAGCAAAAGCGGAGTGCTGGCAGATGAGGCGCAAAAAATTACATCAGCGACGGCAAATGCGGCATCCAGCGGGACAGGAGAAACTGTACAAACGTCAGCAGCAAGCAAGGCGGAAGTCAAGACCAACAAGAAAGGGATGACTGTGGCGAAAGCTGTCAGCAAAGCAGAAACTGTTGCGAAGCCCGGAACAGAAGGGTCTGCAACTGCCACAACAGCGGCTGCAACTGGGGTTGTTAATACTGTCTGAGATCGTACTTATGTACTACCAGCGAGTATCTGAGGCTACTTACTAAGGGTCATACTCTGTTTATTAACACATTGTTTGCGGAAAACGCTTAAAAGCGTCTATTACACACTGTTGTTAAAGAGTGGGAGACGCTGATGCTTATAACCATTTTATTTTCTTTTAGTAGAGCCGAGATGCCAAAAAAAATTTACAGATCGGAATGTTTGCGGTTACTTGTGATTATTATACGACCCACTAATATATAGTATATGTGCCCACTAGTATATAGTGCGGTCATTAAACCGCATATATACTTTATAATTATTTTCTGGATCTCTCTTAGTGCAATATTAGTAATTTGTTAGACACGAAAACCCATACTTGGTGTAGAAGAGCCACTGCACGCTTTTTGTCCATGGTCAACGAGTCTCTCATATAAAACATATTTTCCCATACATTGTGCTCAAGAGCACAATGTATGGTAAATATTTATCCTTATTAGGAAGAATAATTGTAAATATTTCAAAGATAGAAAAAACTTTTCCTTATTTTTTTTATTAAAAGAAACATTTTTATTCTTATGTAAAATTCCAGGAAACGGACTTGTTACATTTACTAAATGCAAAAGTCGATTTAAATAATAATCTTTGAATCGTAGTTTTATAATTAAAAAAAACTTTAAAGTTTTTGTGATAACAGAAGCATTGCTATGTGGTATATTATTAATAAATAAACGGTTTCTGCAGTTGTATAAATACAAGCGAGGCCATATGCCAATATTGACATGTAATACAATAAAATAATGAATGATTTTCATACATTAGTCGGATACATGGTTTAGCACGAAACTCTCGAATGATCGTATTGAAAGCCTATTGGTGTCACAAGAGGATGGAATGCCCTATGCTCCCACTTCCATACACACCATTACTTCACACATTCTGCGCAGACTCTCGACATGATAAGATGTCAGCTTCTGATTTTACCTTTAATTTTCTCCAATTCATATTTGCCAAATATACTCCCGTACTGGGTGTTAACAGAGGGAAAATTGAGAAGTAATATGGTAACCATGAGACGGGGACACCGTGAGAGTGAAATATTGATGTAAGTAAAAGTATAAATAATAAATTACTATTGCACCTAACTTCAAAGTTTATTTATTTATTTTAACTTCATGTACAGAAAATAAATAAGTACATTGGCAGGCTTATTGCTAAAAAGCAATATCTTCCAACCAACCAAAAACAGACTAGTGATATTGATCAAAACGTTTGATACCATAAGTTAAATGTTCGAAAGTAGAGGGATTTAAAAAAAAAACATCAAAAATTGTACATATACTTACTAATAATGTACATATTAAAAAAAAAAATTTCCTTAATAAACTTGTCAAAAGTTAGTTTTATTTTAGTATTTTTTTCATTTCTTCATAGAGTTCTGTAACATGAATTACAATTATGGATCTATGCACTTGAGATATGCGTTCTCCATTGGGATCACATTCTTCGATAATATTTAAAAATGTCTAAAAGAAAATAAATAAGTACATTGGCGAGTTTATTGCTAAAAAGCAATATCTTCCAACCAACCAAAAACAGACGTGATATTAGTGATATTGATCGAAACGTTTGATACCATATATGGCATAGCTATATATATATATACATATATATATATATATATATAGCTGTTTGCGATCAGAGGGTAGATAGTACTTGAACATTAAAAATAACATAAATTACAATTTAAAATTTAGAAAAACACAAATTACAAAAGATGATAATAAGGAAGGCAAACGAAAAAGGGAGTTTAGGGAAGGAGGTAGAGGGAAAAACTAAGGGAGGAGGTTTGATGGACAGTTAGGATGCTAATGGTAATGTCTCAGACGTTTCTTAAATGTTATTAGAGAAGGTGCATTTTTTACAAGGAGAGGTATTTCATTCTTAGTCTGGCCGCTTGGACATAAAATAATGTGTTATGGCAAGGAATGGAAAGTGTTCTTTCTTGGGAAGAATGAAGTGATAGACCATGATCTGAGAGGTATATAAAATTGTCAGCCAGATATTTAGGTTTATTAGGGTTGTGAAGAATATTATAAAGTAGTGTGAGAGATTGAAATTTAAACGGATGCTTTGATTTTATAGAATCGTCTCTGTGGATCGCCAGACGATTTATAATATCGACATTCGCATCAATATAGCAAACATTAGCCCATATCATATGGAAGAAAGAAGAATAGATTGGGACAATTTTATTTTCGCTGTGGTCGGGAGAAAGTCTTTTTAAGGCATAAAGAGTGCGGTAGAATCTTTTTCTGACCTCGGTGATTTGCTCAAGCCAGGATAAATTTTGATCCATAATGATACCAAGGTTTTTTACTGTTTTAGTAAAGGGAATGACATGTTTGGTGATTTAAAGTGTTGGAGTGGTAGTGAGATTGAGAAGAGAGATTTGTCTATGGCTACCGATAATGATTGCTTGAGATTTTTTAGGATTTATCATCTAAGCCATTGTCTTTGGACCATGACTCTTCATGCTTCTTTCATCTCTATCAAATCAAGGCTCTCGTTCAATTGATTTATGTCATTATTAATGTTTTTAATGTCAGTATGAATATAAAGTTGGAGATCGTCGGCGTATAAATGATTGAAACATTTTCAATTTGTGGATATTGAATTAATGAAGATGGAAAACAGGAGTGGAGTTTGAAAGAGGATGATCTGTTGTCACATTGACACATTGACATCTACTGTTTACGAATGCAGAAAACCAATTTACGACAGAGTGTGATATATTAAGAGAGCGGAGATTTGCAAGAAGAATTATCAAAGCCAACAGAATTGAATGTACTGCTAAAATCAAGAAGGGTTAGGATGGTAACTTTTTTGTCATTCATAGCATGTCTGATGTCATCTGAAATTTTAGTAAGAACCGTTGTTGTGCTGTGACCGGAACGAAAGCCAGATTGGAATGGGTCGAGTAGGTTATTGTCAATTAAATTAGTATGTATTTAATTGAGTAAACACTACTCTTTCGATAATTTTTGAAAGAATTGGGAGAATAGAGATTCGAAAGTCTGTCAGTTGTGTGGGGGAAGGTATTTTAGGCAGTTTACATTCTCCTGAGTACGATGCGACACTTAAATGAAATATTAGACAACTATTTACCTCGTAATCCTTCCTAGAAACTTGTATAATCAATTTACACAACCGTACGAGTATGTGTATGCAGCCCCAGAGTGCCCCGTGACCTTGCCATAGTTGCTGTTTCCTATTCCTCAATTTTCTTTCCCATATAGCAGTATTATTCTTCACCCTGAGTTCCTTCGCTTACATCACTTGTATCAAATATAGATCCAAGAATCTGAAGGACAGGGCCATCAAGATCAAGCTAACACCGTATCAATCCAAAGCGGTACTTTATGCACCATTTGGATGTGGATTTGGAATGCAGTGATCGGATTAAAGGGGATAGCAAGATAGTACTTCAATAGATATTTATTTAACCGTCGACAGTTAAATAACAGTTGACATTATCATTTTTTATTTATTGAATCGGCAGTCACATTGTGGTAAAATCCATCTAAGTAAAAATACCGCTATTTTTTCAAATCTACTGTGACACCATGTTTCGATGTATTCCGCATAATTTTCAAACACCGTTTGTTACGGTGTTTGAAAATGATGCGGAATGCATCGAAACATGCAATTTATTTTACTTCTTCATAGAAATATTTTTTTTGTACGGGAACATATAATATTCTTTTACAAAATTATTAAGTTGGATCTACTGTACCTCATGTAACTATCTTGGATAATAAATTATTCACTTAAGCTTTATCTAGCAAGATATCTAGTTTTATGTGGCCCGCAGGCGTACCCAAAATAGCAAATACCTTTGGTACCTTTTGAGTTTGACACCTCTGCTCTAGATAACTTTTGAGAAAGATCCATTTCTATTTTGTCGTATTTACTAAGTAAAACTTAAAATTAAAACACTAATTTTTATTTAATCAAATTTCTTCACTATAAACACTTTGAAACATGAAAATAGTCCGACAGAAATTATTTTGTAAGGCTTGTTTTCTAATTTTGGTCAAAGAGAAAATAAACAAACCAATTTTCAGACATTTTAAAAATTTTATTTGGGGAAGTAATAATCAAAATGTCAAAATAGTTATTATGGTTGTCGCACATAATCTTCCATTCCATATTGATGGACAAGTATGTACTGGTACATGCATAAACTTTTAAACTGATAAATGGATTCCAAAAATTATCAAAAATAGTTTTGTGACAATCATTTACATATAAGTACAACAATAAAAAACGAAAAATTGATACAAATTCCTTTATTTTTATACATCCAATCAAAAATCCAACCCGTAAGAACACACCTTAATTGCATTCAAATAAGTAATGCAAAAATTTACATAATTTTTAAATTGATTACCAAATTTACAAAGGGTTAAATCAACGAAACAATAAAAAGTTACAGAGTAAAGGCAAGTTCATTTGAAGATTTCAGTGATCAATTTTTCAAAAATAAATGGTATATTTGTTGAAAAAACTAAAATGAAGTTAAAATATTTCATCGTTAAAAAAAAGTTTTTTTTCTCAAAATTTTGTATTAAGAAATCATCGGTGGGACCGAAATTTAGAAATATTTTTCAAATCCAATGGTTCCATAACAATTTGTTCAACATAACAAGCTTTTACTTACATTACATCATCATGTACCTAACCCATCGCTGCAAACATAGCAATGTCGAGTGGATCACATAGACGAGTTGTGGATTAACAATATAAATTACCATAAGTAGAACTGGCCCGACAGTTCAATGGCCAAACCGCTTGGGAACAGTAATAGTCACAGCGCTTGTTGGATATTTTGTAACTCATTCATGCGAGGGAGTAGGCTAAGGGCCTAAGCCTTTATGTGTAAAACACATTATCTAAGCAATGGCCCTCAATTAAAAATTGATCGGATTATTACAATACACAATTATCTATGAAACAGCATGGCGTTTTTGTTGTCTTTGACGATATATGTCGTTTGCAGGCGGAGTTGCATTCAAATCATCGTCGTCTGAATCATCGCCAACTCTTTTGCGTTTCTGTAAAAAAATATTTATATTCAATCAATCAATCAGCAGACTTAAGAAAATCATTTGATAGAAATCTACAATTTCTTCAAATTAACTAAAAGCGTAAAATAGTCATGCTGCGCTCAAACGACTCCTAATTCCAATGACAATGAGAAAATATAAAGACAATTTTCTTTTTCCATTGGTGGTGGTTTACATATTTTTCATTTTCAGTATTATTTAACATAGCATGTGAGATTGAAAAATTAACTATTATAAAATACAAAACAGTAAATTTAAAAAAAACGTGACGTTGAATCAAGAATGGATTAAGTTTTGTAATTCCAAAATATATGCGACATAGCATATATATATATATATATATATATATATATATATATATATATATATATATATATATATATATATATATATATATATATATATATATATATATATATATATATATATATATATATATATATATATATATATATATATATATATATATATATATATATATATATATATATATATATATATATATATATATATATATATATATATATATATATATATATATATATATATATATATATATATATATATATATATATATATATATATATATATATATATATATATATATATATATATATATATATATATATATATATATATATATATATATATATATATATATATATATATATATATATATATATATATATATATATATATATATATATATATATATATATATATATATATATATATATATATATATATATATATATATATATATATATATATATATATATATATATATATATATATATATATATATATATATATATATATATATATATATATATATATATATATATATATATATATATATATATATATATATATATATATATATATATATATATATATATATATATATATATATATATATATATATATATATATATATATATATATATATATATATATATATATATATATATATATATAATAAATGGTTTTTGAAATGCTATGTACCTACTTATAGGTATACTTATACACAATGTCATCTTAAAAAAATGATATTAAAATATGACCTTGTACCGAAAGGTCCACACGGAAAAAGATAAACCATCTTACCCTCCATCCATTTATAATCATAATTTTTCTAGTAAATTTCCGTCACGATTCCCAAGTGTTTACAATCAATATAGATGCAATCTATTGCATTTTGCTTAACTACGTGTAGAAATGTGGATAAATTCCATAATATCTGCACTTTCTCTGTGCTTTTATTTGTACAATAAATGTCACTTTGACAGTTTTCTTTACAAATATCAGATGAAATATACTGTTGTACTTCCTAAAAATATCACACGTGATATCCAATATCCATACTAAATATTACAAAAATGTATGGCAAATGACAGCTCAAAGAAGATTGATATTACGAGGTTACGATGTTTGACTGTTTTTCAAAATGAGTCATCAAATACCATTCAGGAGTACAAGTGTGCACTACACAATGGTTCCATAGCTATATTGGGTAGCATTTGATATTGAATTCGGTGTTCATCTCATTTTCTAGCTAATTTTGCTCTTGTGGTGTGTGGTGGTCTGTAGACAGGTGAAGAGTCACTGTGTTTATTAGCGTATTTGAACTTAATATTTACAAATTAGTGTATTTTTAACCCTTCTTAAACTGAGGTCCGCCCGGATGGCAAACTACATGTTTTGCGTATAGGATCAAAAAGAGGCTGTGTGGTTTGCTCACGGAGGGACAAAAATTTGCAAAGGCATGAGACTTATGAGTTTTGTCCTGGGCAGCCCTTGTCCTGGGTAGCCTAGGATGCATTTGGGCGATTGTTTCGTTAGATACTAAACATTGAAAGAATATAATTTTTTTTAAATAGTAAACAAAAGTCTTTATTTTTCTTAAATAAACCATTTTAAACACTTATGGATTAATTTTATTGTCAATTTGCATGATACCCATTTCCAGGTTTTTTTTGTATATTTTTCTAAAATCAACTATTTTTGTGCAAATCTGCAAAAAGGTACACTCGAGTTACTGGTGTGTCATACAAAAAAAAAAGTCTAGAGTGCAAAGGGTTAAACTGCAGGATTTGAAAAAGCAAAACAACATTAAATTAAATTGACTATAGTAAATAAAATTAAACTGTAAATGGTTGACCACATATTACAAAATTGAACTAACTTTTGAGCTTAAATTTTGGAAAAAATAATCACGAAGAATGTCACTACGAGGGGTAATTATAATGCTATATATATTTGTAAATGTCAGTTGCGGAATTTTTTAAAACCATTACACGCTACTTTTCTCACCTTTCTATGTTGAACTGATGAGATGCCATCATCGTCCACAATCCAGTGTACAGAACGCGCCATGTCAAATAATTTGGTATCGCAACCATTTTCCATTATCGGAGGAGGAACTGAAAATAAATTATGAAAATAATTCTAAACCCGGCAGTAATCCAATTTTTGATAAATCACAACAACAACAAAAACTTTGATAACTTTAATTTTTAATTTATGATTTTTTCTGATACTTGGTGAGCATATTTCTGTATGTAAACAATTTTTCAAACATAACCTTAAAAGAATTACCAAATGATTTGTTAGCAAAACACAAAAAATGAATCGGGAATCAATAAGCTTTCTTGCAACGACTGTTCAGCTTTCTATATATGTATGGGTAAGGCAATAACTCTAGAATAAATATTATACATGTCTCAACTGAGACAAAGGCATCCATTGTTTTTATACAATGGGAAATGTTATATGAGATGGTAATAGGTAGTAATAGTAATAATGGTAACAGTTTTTAACTTAGGAAAAAGTAACTTATGAAATTTTGGTTGTCATTCAAATTAGAATTTATTTTTACGAAAATTTACTTTTTTGCAAGATCCGCTACTTTTTCATTCCAACATATATAGCCCTATGGAAATTATTTTTTAAATACAATGATATAAACCCATTTTCGGAGAAAATCTACTCAAAATCAATATGTTCATGCTGTGGAAAAAAATCATACACTTAAGAGCGATTCAAGGACACTCATAAGTGGATATATTTCACAGGACAGGTCATAAGTGGATATATTTCACAAAAGTTCTTCACTTTAAAGATACAAAAGGTAGTATGAACCAAAGAAAAAAGAAAAGAATATATGAAATTGGTTACCTTGATCAGGAAGCTGAATCTTGTTGAACACGTCTATGACTTGATCCAATGCTACAAATGGCCCTTCGAAGCAGGATGGTGGGGGGAGAAAAGTGCACAAGACAGCAGAACCCGGCGGCATCGGAAATACACCACCTGTTAAAAAGCATTAAGTTAATCAACAGTAATATTATAGAAGGTGCATTTCTGTGAACTTAATATTCACTCTGAATCCATCTCCATCTCTCATCACCAGATCCCTTCATCTGATTGTGTCGGCTGCGCGACTCCTCGTACCTTCGACACATTAGGAAGAGAATAGTATATTGCTAACTCATTTTGCCAATCTATTGTTTCTCTTTAGTAAAAAACAGATTCGGCGCTGTCCTTTGGGTACTGTTTTAGATTGATGCAGTGTTGTATCTTGGTAATAAATTACACTAAATCTAACCACATAATATGTAGGTTTGAAGGTAAGTATTGACAATTAAGAATTGGGGCCCACAGATGTCTATTTCATAAACTATGGCAAGGTGTCTAAATGCACATACAATATGTATGCATTTTGTAGGGTGTAACTTCATGCAATATATAGCATTTTTTATTACCTTGTAAAGTGTGAATATTGAAAATAATTGTGCAGTTATACAAAAACCCCGAGAAACTTTGTGAAGAAGTCAACACATGTCATTAAAAGTCCAATATGAAAAATATTTTAAAAAGTTCTCGAATTATAAGCGCAATATCTCGTCCATGCTCTTTTGATAGTTTATTGTATTTGGACAACATGATTAATCGCTTCTTTTTAAAAAGAGATTATAACGTCATTTTACTGTGCATCATGCATATTAGGTATAGGTTAATTAAAATGAAAACAAAATTGAAATTTGATTTATTTTAATAAAACAATTTTACATAAAACGCAACTAATTCATTTATATTACGTTTTTTTTATAATTCATTTGTCAGTGACTATTGTTTAACTGTGCTTCTGCTAGCCATTTCAAACTGCACTAGAAATACCAGGTATGTTGTGACAGCACCCACAATCATATACAAGACCGAGAAGTCCACTGGGAAGAAGCCACAGGCAGTAAATTCCACTTTCTGGTGGTATAATTGTAAACAAAACATCTCAACCTAGAAAACAAATTCGAGAAATTCAATTTCTTTAAGTCCCAAGCTGAACAGTGTGCTACGCATATTAGATAGATACGCCAATATTAGAATATTCGCAGAGTGTAATAAACAGTTAATTTAAAAAAAAATTATGAACAATACTCACGCTGAATCGAATTTCATCATCCTTGAGATTTAAGTTCAATTGGTGAAGTAAGGATACAGACTTATCAGCCTAAAATATTGTTTTCGATTATTAATTATAAAATTCATACATTTCTAAAATTAACTTGGACCTATGATTCATCCAATATGAAATACCTAAACTAATTAACAAAATTTCATGTTACCGAAACCCCTTCCAGAGATATTAGCTTAGAAGTAGATTCTCCACCTATACGGATATATCAACCTAACTAAATACTACAGACTTTCTTGAACACTCGAAGATTAAACTAATTTTTTTAAATGTCAAATAAAGGATATATTATAAAATTAAACAAACCTCATCTTTTGTTTTTGAACAAACAAAAGAAATAATAAAGATAAGGACTAAGAATATTATGCCCCAGATGGCGGTAGTCCAACCTTTTTGTAATGTGAATACATATTGATCATTTTTGCTCAGCATCAGGTAGAAAAAATACAACTGAATCACTAAAACTACAAATGCCGATCCGGTTATTATCAGAATCTGGGCTGAAAACATGGCGTTAAGTCTGGATGACAAGTCGCACGTGCGGTCGTGCAGTTCGCAAATGACATTCAATGGACAGTTGGAGACGTTGGCGACGGAAACTGTTTTCAAATGTGGCATTTTTTTAGCACCGAGCTCTGTATGCACTCGGCTCTTCACAGTCCAAATTTTTGTTTTTAGCGAAGGCTTCGTAAGATATGGGCAGGAAAAATTAATCATGTATCGATTTAGCAACCCGAATCTGCAACAAAATTAGTTTTATATATACTATAAGACACAAGTTTGCCCACGTCACTAGCCCGTTCTGCTACCGTACCGTATCCTGGAAACCCCCAGATTCAATACCGCGTTTCACTTCTATTCATTTTGTATCATTCTCGACCTGTGGGTACCTGCAGGGTAGGACTGATCACCTCACCTCCTATAATTGACAATCAGCGGGTACATCCGACGCAGCGCATCATGCACATTGAGTGCGGATGACGGTCAGAGGAAGAAATATAAATTCGCACCAGATAGAGAACCTATGTATATGCTATAATTGCATTGAATAGAAATTGAATACATCAGCCATATGCCTCAATTACGAGACCAGGGTATCATTACATACACCTCGCATCTGCCAAACTACATACCCACTGGAAAATTGGAAATTTCATTGTTAACAAGCCTGAGGAATAATGTTTTGCTTGCACATTCAGTTTTTGTTTTGTTGATAATGGACTTCAAGGCGGATTGAAGCAATTTGCTGTGAGTAGCGCATTTCCAAAATAAATGAAAAATGATAAAATATTTGAGATTAAGTCAAACAAACAAAATAATATCTCTTACAATAGAAAAAAATTGACAGTGGTAAAATGTTATAACAATACGAGATATTAACGTGAAAATTTCTCACCTGCTCCAAATCAAAACAACATAACCGACAAATTGAATTATGACTGAAAAATTGATCATAAAATAAAATAAAGAAGCCACCCAATAAATCCAACTCTGCCCGTCAATAATAACAAAAATGATATAATCCAATGCTAGGATTATAAAAATTAATATGTAAGTTACTGCCGTTCCGATTATAAACCGTTTATGCGATAATCGATAATCCAAAGCGATACCCAAGCTATTCAGATCGTAGTCTAAATCGTTTAGATCCTCGAATAGTCGGCACACCTTGTAACGGCACGCAAACGATATAATCGTGGAAACAAAACTCAACAAGCAAGCGCTCGCTGTCCTGAATGCATCGGAGTAAAGACTTATTTTGTCCACAGTGTTTGACTCTAAATTCGCCTTTTGATACTCGATAATTGGATAAATCCAGGCGGACATGAGTGACATTATGAGAATACTATAAAATCCTGCGAATTTATTAACGCGCCAGACATGTTTGCCTTTTTCCGTATGGACTGAATATGGTGCCAGACCGAAAATTCTAACAATATTGTAAACAGGCGCTATGGCCCAGTATACAGTCAAATCTTCCCATTTATTTGCCATTTTGTGAGAAGACATGTTGTTGATTCAAATATTACTCCACCAATATGGCATTATTTCAAGGCTTAGTGAATAAAAGTTAATAACTAAAACGGCAGTGATGTATTTAATCGAGTCAGTGCTCACTAGAAAACAAATAAAACATTTATTTGTGTCTTGCTGGTAATGACAAGGACAGTGCTTTCATACAAGAGACAGAGAGAGCAAATAAAGAAATTAACAGTCCTGTTCAAACACTACCATTGACTTGCTCCAGAACGAGAATGAATGCGGGCAAATTGGCCATTTAGTGTCTCATCCCACGAGACCACGATACTCAGCATTGAGCATGAAGAGGAATTCAAAAGACATAAGTTTTTTGGGAAGGGAAAGTGGAAGTTTTACAGGACTTGCGACCTGTTATTGGCTGTTATAGCATATTTCCGGACAGTTTTCATTTACGAGTGAGTCTCAATGCAAATAATTTATTTTTGGAATATTATACATGGTACGACTTGCATTCTGTGACATTTTTGATACGGACATTTTACAAGCGTATTATATGGGGAGTATAAGTACACGGTCACACAATATTCCACAGGTTATAAACTGTTCTTTCCATACAGATTGTTGTTTGCTTGCTGACCATAACTGTCATTTTCTAAATAAGACATAAATTTAACTGCTATAGTAGTCTTATGACTAATCAGCGAATAGATTAATAAAAAACAAATCACGTTTATAGCAAAATTGAATGTACTGGCCATGTAAGCAGTATGATAAACTGGTTTACTTGTAACAGCTAAAATAACATTGTTAAATATAAGCCAAAGATTGCATTCAATAAGGAAGGCACTGGTTGAATGCAATCAATCATAAACAACCATTAAATATGTATTTATGGCAATCAATCATTTTAAATGTTCATTAATCAATCGTATGAACATTGGAAATGAGCAATTTATAAAACAAAACTGTCACTAACCCTTAACAATGTGCGAGGGAAAAGTTGAATCCAAAAAAAGTTTAAAGCCCAGATCAATCCTTTTGAATTTTCAGGTACAATACTTTAAGATGTTGCCAACCACTTTTCTTTCATAACTGTAAATTTTTCGATATTATTATGGGCAAAAAAAATAATACCAAATTGTAACTTAGCATTCATGTTGCAGTAGTTGTATTTACAGGGTGAGCCATTAGGTAGTAATTGTTTTTGTTATATTGAATAAGTCATTGAACAAAAAAACTTTCACAAAATTAAAAATGTGATATATATCTTTGATTGACATTGTGAAATTTATTTTACTTAGGTATGAAGTCGTCCGTCTCTGTGGTGTAATGGTTAGCGTGTTTAGCTACCGTGTCGGAGGTTCCGGGTTCGATAAAAATTAGCGATGCACTCTAATATTTATTTTATATTATTACTGGTCCCTTAAGAGCAGGAGGACCTTGCCTTCATGGAAGTAAGGATCAAGATAAGACTGCGTATATATGATGCAGTACCCTATGCACCATTAGGTGCGGCCAAGCGTTAAAATGAACTTCCTATATCACCAAATGTTTCATACAGATATAACTATAAGTATAGTGACACTCTTGTAGCAGGGTTGCCCTCGCGTGTGCACATTAATACATTAAACAAATTAACTTGTTACTACTAATATTCGTAGGTACCGAATCAATAATCTAATATCCATAATGGTATATCTGTACTTTCTTATCTTATCTAATTAAGGAGCATATACAATACGAGTATTTTATTACACATAATGTAAAAAAATAGCACCGGCACTGGCCTTGCTCGCTAATTGAGTAAAATAAATTTAAAATATTTTTTGGACTTTATTTTTTTAAATCAATATTGATGACCCTGAGGGACCAGCGCATCAGCAACAGCTTGTCCAGATCGCACTAGCTAAAGCTAAGCGAGTATGGGTTTACTTACAGTCCCGAGTGTGTTGTAATTTTTTTTCTCTCTACTAATTCTTCCCTATTTCCTTTCTCACATTCATTTTTCAAAACATGTGTTATCAATTTAATTATAAAAACCCTGGAATGGTTTAGATTTTTTAAAATATTTTAATAAAAACATATATTTATTTTGGTATAGTTAATCAACACACCGACTGGAAAAAATATTCCAGACGTTTCGATGCTTTTTCCGAGCAATTACTTTAATGTTAGTAGGTCTCAGCGGTTGGCATGCAAACATGCATAGCCAAATAATCCCTATACGTTGGTGCCAGTTTACTTACACTGTAAAGCTATCACCCGAGGGCGCATCTTAAATATCTTATATGTTTCATATAATTTGTGGATGAAAATCTTGAATAAGAAATTTTAAGATTTTTTCTAGTAACATCTAAAATCCCTCCCAAACATTGACAAGACTTCACTCTAAAGAGTACTAAAGTACAAAGGACTGAGGTAAGCGAATGAATAATATACACATTTTATCAGTGTATTGATACATACCTATAATTGTATTATCCCAGGTATAAACTATGCACCATTATATATAAATATAGCTACCTGGCACCGGATGCTCTCCGGGGAGCGTATTGACCTTGGGCTTGTATGGCAGCATATGCGCCGTATCGGGTACTGCAACAGCCGCCTCCCCCGAGCCGCCCGCGCCCCCCGCTCCCAGCAGGACCTGAAGAGGGCCCAGCCCCAAGTGACGATTGGACATCCCGGCCACCTGAACATTTTGTAAATTTGAGTGACACGTTTTTAGTTCTCAAGTTATGATGTCTCAACAACAGCAGCGACTAAATTGAAAAATAAGCAAATGTATTACTCATTCAAATAAAATTATTGTTAACTTTTCTTCTTTTTTTAAAAAATTACATTTACCCTGTGTTAGTTTTGCTAAATTTTTTATCTTTTTTTACTTTATTATTTGTGTTTCAGTCTTGTTTATTTTTTACTATTGTTCTACTATACTACTATGGTTTTTATTATTTTATTTATTATTTTTACTGTATTCCGCTCATTACTTTTGTTTTTTTTTCTAGTATTTTATTTACTTTGTTTAAAAAAAAATATTTTTGTAGGTACCTGTTGTTAACCTTAATCCTAAAATGGAAATTACTCATCGGAAATATTACATATCGTGGGTGTGCTGGAAATTTATTTTTGACTTAATCTTGCAGTACTACAAAGTTTTCAACGTTCTATAAACTGGCAAAATACACTAAGTAGTTTGAAATGTCATATTTATGTGGTTTTACAAGCCAATTCAAATTTATGTTTAAAAGCGGGTATTTTAATCAGGCTTAAAGCTTTTAATAAGAGGGATTATTCAAACAGGGATTTTAGAGATAAAGATTTTGCCAGTATACCCACGATATGTTACTCACTCATAAGAGTTACATAAGTATGTATATTACATAAGTATGTTGTATGTTTCTTTTAAAAAAAAGGAAACGACAATAGTTTCCAGCCTAATTCATAGTTGTAATTATTTTTTGAATTATAGTCCTCCCTATTTCAAATGAATATTACAATATATTGTAGTATACTTGCGCTGACTGAGACACAGTATAATTGTGTACGTATAACACCTGTATTTACATGACAAGATGATTCCTGCACTAGACCTCGGCATGTCTTAAGGTGGGGACTGCCCGGAGTCATTTCGTCTTAACCTAACACATGAGTGCTCCATCCATAGTCGGATGCTCAAAGCGAGCGACGTTACGTTACGACGAAATGCTCCGGTCAGTCCCCACCTTTAATGAATAAATGGAACATACCTCATTGTAGCCGATAGATTTAAGTTCAGCCACCGCACAGGGGTATAAGTCTAGAAATTTGTATCTGTCCACCAGCTGTGCAGTTTCCTTTCCTTCAAATTCCTTAATCTAAAAATAAATCACAATTATGAACATGAAATATCAATTTGATTATCTTTGGTAAAATAAAAGGATGAAATACAGTAGGAACCAATAACTCTTTATCCAGCTAGTTTGCATTTTGTGTTCGAAATATTGCTTCACTGTAATGCTTTTTCTTTCGTCGGCATTTAATTTGGGAGCCCTGGCGTGATATTATTGGTGACATAATTTTTTTTCAAGATTTTATTACAGTTTTGTAAATAAAATTTATCAGATATATTTATAATATATATATATATATATATATATATATATATAACGTGGTAATATTTTCCTTTTGAAAATTAAGTGTAAATAATATGTAAAGTGGGTGTATAATAATAAAATAAACAATGTGTTGCTTTGTAATTAAAGTTTATTCTTAATTTATCTTTATAATAATTTTTATATCTATCTATCTATCTATCTATCTTATTCTGACAGTTAATAATATTATCGGAAGTCTTTTGTTTTATTCTGAGCGACGCATGCGGCATCTGGTGGTAGAACTGTTTTATGTAGGTACTTTTTGTAAGTACTTAATAAAATATATAGGTAGGTACCTAGTTATTTTATTACATCTCCCCCCTTGGGGATGAAAATTCATAGTAAAATTTTCACTCGTCCTCCGGATCATCTTCTTGTAGTGAAGGGACTGGTATAAGTTTAGTGATATGATAAAGTTTTTTTTTTTTTTTTTTTCTTTCTTTCTTTTTTTCCTTCTTTTTTTTCTTTTTTTTTCTCTTTCTTGTTTTTTTTTCTTTCTTTCTTTTTTTTCCGTTCTTTTTTCTTTCTTTCTTTTTTTTGTATTTTTTTTTCTTGACCCTTTTAAAGTAGACACAGTTTTTTTTCAATCCATTTGTTTTTTTCTTTTGAATTCCTTCATTTTTATTCAGATCTCTTAAAGTATCTTCTAATATAACCAAATTTACAACTTTTAATTGTTCATCTGCATTTTCATTCGAATTTAATACTGGATTCCTGCTTAGACAATCTACTTCTAAATTCTTCTTTCCTGGAGAATATTTTATTTTATCTTTCGTAGAAGTTTTTTCTACTTTATTTTTATTTTTCAAGCACTGTTTCTGTGTTATTAGTATGTCTTTATTTTTATTCTCATCTTTTAAATTATCTTCTAATTTAACCAAATTTACAACTTTTAATTGTTCATCTGCATTTTCATTCGATTTTAATACTGGATTCCTGCTTAGACAATCTACTTCTAAATTCTTCTTTCCTGGAGTATATTTTATTTTATCTTTCGTAGAAGTTTTTTCTACTTTATTTTTATTTTCATCTTTCAAGCACTGTTTCTGTGTTATTTGTATGTCTTCATTTTTATTCTGATCTTTTAAAATATCTTCTAATTTAACCAAATTTACAACTTTTAATTGTTCATTTGCATTTTCCTTCGATTCTAATACTGGATTCCTGCTCACACAATCTGCTTCGAAATTCTTCTTTTCTGGAGTATATTTTATTTTATATTTTATAGAAATTTTTTTCACATGATTTTTATTTTTAATTTTATCACTAGTTCTTAAATTTCCACGTCTTCTTTGATTATCTTCTAATCGTTTTCTTTGATCATCTTCTAATTTTTCTCTCTCACTCCGAACATATTGTAGTAATTGTTTTAATACATCTAATGTTTCATAATCCATTTCCATTTAACAAAATTGTCGTTTTATAACGTGGTAATATTTTCCTTTTGAAAATTAAGTGTAAATAATATGTAAAGTGGGTGTATAATAATAAAATAAACAATGTGTTGCTTTGTAATTAAAGTTTATTCTTAATTTATCTTTATAATAATTTTTATATCTATCTATCTATCTATCTATCTTATTCTGACAGTTAATAATATTATCGGAAGTCTTTTGTTTTATTCTGAGCGACGCATGCGGCATCTGGTGGTAGAACTGTTTTATGTAGGTACTTTTTGTAAGTACTTAATAAAATATATAGGTAGGTACCTAGTTATTTTATTACATATATATATATATATATATATATATATATATATATATATATATATATATATATATATATATATATATATATATATATATATATATATATATATATATATATATATATATATATATATATATATATATATATATATATATATATATATATATATATATATATATATATATATATATATATATATACATAAATTATTATAATAAATATATTATATTATTATAATAATAAATATAAGTGATTTTTTCACTCTAATATTTATTCAATATTACACTGGACTGGTACCTGAAGTGGAGGGCTGATCACCTTTCCTTCATGTGTAATCGATCGAGGTAACACTGCGTTTATATGAAGCAGTGCCCTATGCACCATTGGGGTGCGGTAAGGGATTTATTATTATATATAATCAAAAATCAAAACCTCGATGCAAGGCAGTCAGATAACCTTTACACAATGGAGGTGGACAGTATTGAATGTGAAAATAATCAAAAGATGATAAAAGTAGGTACCTTTTCAAGTACTGCAGAGCGACGTTTCTCCACCTTTACGATGCTGATCAAATCTCCGATATTAGACTCAAATTCCAGAAATCGATTCCAAATATCCACAGAATTTTCCGGCTCCAAATTTCCAGAAGATAAGACTCTCTCAAACAGCACTCGAGTATTGTTATCCTCTAAAAATAAATAGAAAATTAGCAAGTTTAATATTTTTACCAAAACATAAACCGAGCCATATATAAAATTACGCTTTTTCACGTACATATTGTGTTTATAAATTTACAGACAGATCTATTTATCAAAATATGAACATCATGCGAATCAACAGCGAATAAACAGATATTTTACAGGTTAAGTTGTGCAATGATATATCCTCCTACTGAGGATTTAAAAAACTAAATTTGCAGGGCCTTCTTCGGGGCACTGTGCTAAATATAATTTGATTACCGTTGAGGTGCGAGAGATAGTCGATGTAGCATAGGACATATTCCGGACTGTGCGAAAATTTCTTCAGTCCCAGTTCAAATATCCTGAAGGCGATGTTCTTATCCTTGGAGCAGTAATATTCCATGAGAGCTGCGGCCACAAACACATGGTAGCGGGACCTGCATCACCAGAAAGGTACATACAAATAATATTTCTCATTTCCTCGCTATATTCCACTTGTTTATCTAGGATCTTGGAGCGCAGGACTGATCATCTTGCCTCGGTGCTCTGCTAGTGATCAAGTAAATACTGTGTCGATTGGACGCGGTAATCTTTGGTGCGTACAAATGTTACCAAATAATGTGGCACTAAAAGCCATTTTAAAACAATAACAAAGATGTGGGATATTTTAGCAGTTTTTTTCTTCGTACAACATGTATTTAATATTGTTTTTTTCTTTGAAATACATAAAACTGTATTACATTTGGTAGGTATTGATAAGTGTGAAGAAAGAAGGAATACCTGGTATCTTCTCTGGCCCTTTTGAAGACTGTTCTCGCAGATTTAATCCCCTCTGCCCTTCTTGCAAACTTCATGTACTGAACATAGGCCTAAAGTGACAATCAAAACTCATCATTACGCACTGCTTGTATTTCTCATTGCATATAAGACTAAAAGGAAGTAGTTTAGCTCACCAGGGTAGGGTCAATATCGGATATTTCCAGAAAGCGATTGTAAATCTGATGCACTTTCTCATATTTCACTCTACCCTCCTCAAAATCAGCATGCGCAAAGTAAAGTAACGCATTCTTGTGCAAACCTCCGCCGACGGCAGTCGCTCTTTCCAAAACGGCGCTAGCTTCATCCGCAAACAGCTTGGCGGAGTTCACATCCTGGAATTAAACGTTTCAATTTATTACATCAATCGCACGCAAAACTACAACCATCCCTCGGTATCCGAGATTTGGTAAAGGCTCCAGAGAATGACACTGCCAATATTATAATATTTAAGACACTCGACTAATGAGTTACCTTTCTACAAACAAATTGAATGCGCAGATTTTGTAAATATTTAAATAGAAAACAGCACTTGAGCCTTGAGTACTAAAACAATTTTCTTTTATATATAAAACTACAAATAATTTTAAAAAAAACATTGATTATGGATATATTATAATAAAATAAAACCACATTAAAAAATTTTAGTTTATTTTCAAATTAACGAGCTTTGTTGTACTACAAAATAAAGAACGCTGTGATAATTTATATTTTAAATATTGTTTGTGCGGAAAAAAGAGACTTCATAGTACAGGAACTGATTATGGTTAGGGTAAATAGCATGGCATCAGTTGGTGGCAGTTTTCGTACAAAAATATTACAACATAAAGGGTTTTTTTTATTATTGACATAAGACGTTGCAAATTCTCTAAATCTAGATTTTGAAAATAGAATGGAACTGTGAAAAAAAATGCTAGATGTGATGTTAAATCGTCGCGGGTTCGATTCCCGCCAATAGCAAAATAAATTCAAGAAAGATTTATTTTCAGTTGGTCTGGGGGTTTGTGATGTGTTTTTCACATTTACCTTCCCTATTCTTTGTCCGCCTCTGTAGTGTAATGGTCAGCACGCTCGGCTACCGTTCTGGAGGTCCCGGGTTCGATTCCCAAGGGGGTAAAATAAGTGATTTTTCCACTGTAATATTTATTCAATATTACCGTGGACTGGTACCTGAAGCGGAGGGCTGATCACCTTTCCTTCATGTGTAAAAGATCAAGATAACACTGCGTTTATATAACACAGTGCCCTATGCAATATTGGTGTGCGGATAAGGGTTTTATTTTTATTTTATATTCTTAGTATCCTATCTCCAGACAAGCCTCCAAAAATAGAGACTTTGCAGGCTTTGAGGCCTCTAAAAATAGAGGCTTTATATTCCATTAAAATAAAAATGGAGGTTTCATTGTTGTGTTACATTAAAAATGAAATGTTAAATTTAGAATATTTACCCCTTTCTCTTGCAGTAGTTTAGAGGAGTGATCCAAGAATTGTGCCGCCTGGTACCAGACATCGGCGTGGTGGCCCAAACAAAGTAGACACTGTTCCACCGCAAACATGACACGACGGGCAACCAAGGCCGTATCTTCGGAGCGGAGTGGGTTACTGCGTTCCCAAAGAATATACTTCTTCCATAACTGGACCTGTCAAAAGGAAAATTATTGTTCATGTTTCTTGTTGTACCCCAATATTATATATACATTTAATCCAAAGCCAGCTGTGATATCACGAGTCCAATAAACACTACATTTGTAAGAGAAAATATTCAAATAAAAATGTCGCACTTATAAAACAAAGTATTCTCTATTATATGTACTTGATAAAAGAGTAACAATTTATACAATAAGCCGATTAAAGTTTACGAGTAAATTTGTGAGATTTATTTTGAATCACATGTGAAACAAAATGTGAATACATATTATAAAACATACATCTAGTCTGTTTTTCATCAGTTGGAATATATTGCTTCATAGTTATAAGCCTACCGATGTATAATACATTTATTTAAGGAAGAAGTTAAGTAGTGATCAGCATTAATGACCTGCTTGAGTTCCTCCGGATGCAGGGTGGGTGGCGTGGCGGGAAGGTTGCGGTTGAGGCCTCGCGTGACCCCCTCCAGCTCCTTGGCGACGCGACGTGCGTTCATATAGTCGCGTGATCGCTCCATGGCCATGCGCTCGGCGATGATCGTGTTGATGCTCTGCTCGAACGCTATGTAGTCCTTCCACATGGTCTCGATACCGACAATCGGGTTGATCACGGCGCGTTGGTAAACCTGAAAATTACATTTTTATCTGAACACATTTAGGAATTAAGCTGCCATAGTACCCGTGTTCTGTTAACAAAGTAGCATTACCTAAGAAATGCATAAGGTGATTTGATTTACCTTACGGACCGCTCCAATTTTCTGATTTTCAGCGTAGGATCCGACAGCTTCGACGCTCTTAAGGAACTGTATGTAGTCGTACCATATTGGAAAAGCGTGGATGTCCATACCAATTTTTTCCAAGGCAAAATCGTACGCTTGTGCCATTTTTTCTCTAACAAACAAACACAAAAACAATTATTTGGTTTGTCATAAAAATAATAAAGCGTGAAATATATGTCCCACTATATTGAATAGTGTCACGCATTCCTACCAAAATTAAGGAATCTGACTATGTTCAGGGTAGAAATATTAGGACTCCCTAATTGTCTGAAAAAACTCAATATTAATAAATCGATGATTTATCATTTAGTATGTGAAAATGATAGCAAAGGCTGGTGTTTTAGGCTTCTTTGTTAAAAAAAGGTAATAATTCCAGATTTATTTCTTTAAAAGGTTGAGTATTGACCCATAAGGTTCCAGTTCTTAGTCCTAAAACAGGTTCCAAGCCTTGTAGCTCAAATCCTTCAAATAAATGTGAACATCATACTCACTTATATGTTCCTAGTGAAGCCTTAGTTTCCTTAACGTAATTAAGGTACAATCTCCACAACTCAATGTTTAAAATCTTCATTAGACATCGTTGGAAAAGCTAAAATATGAAATAAAAATTATTGAAATTCTGCAACTTACAAATTTAAGTTAAAATATATATATATATATGTATTTTTAATTAGCCTCGTGTTTGAAATAAGTGCATAAATTGCAATAGAAAATAATTGTATGTTTAAAAAAATATCTAATGTAAAGTTTATAATTTGGGTGTATCTTAGCGCAGTATAACACTAATTTTACTTTCAACTCTTACCATATATCGCTCACTCCTTTCAAGAACGTCATAAATCAAAAATCGTCAATTTTCAGTTGTGCATGTTTTCAGAATGCCCAGAAAATGTACTATATCCCAGCAAAAGAGGCATATTTTTAACTTAATATTTACCCGTTACAGGGCAGAAAATGTTGTTTTTGCATTTTGAAGAAAATGTATTGTTTAATTATTTTTAAAAATAAATTAAAGATTTTTCAAATGTAGAAAAAACCTTCGGGTTTTACCTAAAAAGATCTGTTGCACAGTAAAAAGTTCAATAAGTGGCTTGATATTTATTTTTAATACATTGTGTTATATTTTTTAACTTTAAAATCGTTCTCCTGAAAAATCAAGTATTTTGATTTATGACGTTCTTGAAAGGAGTGAGCGATATAGTACATAATCGTTGTTATTATTATACACTAATTTTACTTTCAACTCTTACCATATATAGTACATAATCGTTGTTATTTTTATACACTAATTAAATTTATCCAATTCAAATTCTTTTCACCTCCAAAATTATACAAAATCATGGATTTAAATTCCTCTCACCGATCTGACAATGTCAGTAACAAGATATCTTGGTCATTTGTAAAATAAATAAACAAGCTTAACACAGATGATTCCTGTAAATTTTATTTTTCATGACAGATTAGATGTTGATAGCTAATTATTCCTATAATTACTGTGTTTTGTCCTGTGCCACCTTCACAGGGACCATTTTTAGGGCACATGGCAATTAAGATGAAAAAATAAAATGTGTTTTTTTTTAATAAGATTTTTTTGATAATTTAAAAAACAGTGGTGCCTCCATTTACAAACCTTTTAAAACCTTTTCAAAAAACTTTTTTCGTATCCCATTTTCCAAGAAACCTAGTATAGAGAAGAACCGCAATGCACCGCGCTTGCGAGTGTACCGTACCTACGATATTTATTGTTACTTTATGTCATTTTTCTCACCCTTGATGTTTTTTTTTTAATTTTCTTAATAATTTAAGAATATATATTTCGTCCGCCTCCATAGTGTAATGTAATGGTCAGCACGCTTGGCTACCGTACTGTAGGCCCGGGTTCGATTCCCAGGGGGGGTCGAATAAAAATAAGTGATTTTTCACTCTTTCACTTTACTCACTTTATTCAATATTACCCTAAATTGGTTACCTGAAGCGGAGGGCTGATCACCTTTCCTTTTTGTGTTAACGATCAAGATAACACTGCGTTTCTATGATGCAGTGCCCTATACACTATTGGGTGCGGATAAGAAAAGAAGATATATTGTTACAGTATAAGAAACATTTATTTATAATAATACGTATTATAAATTCTGAGGATGGATTGTTTTCTCGTAAGATATAATTAGAAATCTTATTTTAAAATACAAACCAATCAAATTCCTATACTACCACTCGCAGAGATTTTAGTCAACCGGTTTTAGACATACACCCCTCTCTTCATCAGGGTGTCAATGTTGATTCAACATCATTGGATAAAAAATGAGACATGTCACTAACCACTCTTGCCAACCTACAGATCCTTGAACTTCTGGTAAACATCTTTATTTTATTGTATGTGTACGAATACTGCTATAGTAGTGGTGTATAGTGTTACTCGCATGCTGGTGTAGTGATTATCCTGACAAAGAGATGGGTACATCTCAAACCCTGTAGATTAAAATCTCGGTGAGTGGTCCTTACATGATTCACATTTGTCAAAACGTATCATCACAAAGTGCTTTAAATACTAAAAATAGAAACAAATTTGATTTGTAAGTCGAGGTACCACTGAATAATATGATTATCTTTCTTCTTCCTTTATTCTGTTCTGTTTTAGTTATTGGGGGTTTATTATTGAATGCAGTTGCACCAAGAAATGTAAGTAGATAATTGAAATCTATTTAATAATGCTGTTAACATGATTTTATCAATCTTGAACATTGTGATTTTTTCTTTCGATTACTTGTAGAGAATATTTTTATTTAGTTTTATTATACATATAATATCCCATCGATACTTTTTATTCGTGAACCTTACAAATGAAACTGTTTTAATTCAGGCTGAATCAGAAATATTGAAAAAAAATCATCATAATGTGGTAGAGGTATAACACATTTCTTTTACTTGAAACACCAATGCATCTGATTACTATGAAAATTCCTAAGCGGTACAATTTATTGATTTAATTTTTTTTATTTATTATTGACAATTAACCTGAAAGCCGGGAAAGAGAAATGGTTAACAACAACAAAACTGAATAAACTTTATTCCACTAAATAACTTTAAAGACTTAGATATAACTATTTTTTTTATTTATTATTGACAATTAACCTGAAAGCCGGGAAAGAGAAATGGTTAACGGCAACAAAACTGAATAAACTTTATTCCACTAAATAACATTAAAGACTTAGATATAACTATTTTTTTTATTTATTATTGACAATTAACCTGAAAGCCGGGAAAGAGAAATGGTTAACGGCAACAAAACTGAATAAACTTTATTCCACTAAATAACATTAAAGACTTAGATATAACTATTTTTTTTATTTATTATTGACAATTAACCTGAAAGCCGGGAAAGAGAAATGGTTAACGACAACAAAACTGAATAAACTTTATTCCACTAAATAACATTAAAGACTTAGATATAACTATTTTTTTTATTTATTATTGACAATTAACCTGAAAGCCGGGAAAGAGAAATGGTTAACGACAACAAAACTGAATAAACTTTATTCCACTAAATAACATTAAAGACTTAGATATAACTATTTTTTTTATTTATTATTGACAATTAACCTGAAAGCCGGGAAAGAGAAATGGTTAACGACAACAAAACCGAATAAACTTTATTCCACTAAATAACATTAAAGACTTAGATATAACTATTTTTTTTAAATACCAAAACGTAAACCACACATTTTGTTTTACACTCCATTAAATTTTGTATTCTTTTTTTAGGACAGTTGAAATGTAGGTGAACATGAAAATGACTGCGTCAATTCAACGTAGTGACTTATTATGCCATCAACTATTTTTGTTATTTGGAAGAACAATGTTTTCAGTTCAAAGCGAGAATATTACATACTTACATTAGTCACATTGTCCAGCATGGGCAGGCAGAGCGATCTTAAAGAAACTTCATCAACATTCATGCAATTCCACATTACCATTTGTAAACCCAATATCCAACAATGTTTCATGTATTTTTCATGCATTCTAAGTTAAAATCTTAGTAAAATATTTTCATATTGCAAGATTGTCAATGGAAAAATAAATGAACACTGACTTATTATTTTATTAATATAGTAAATGAAATGTAGTAATTTTACTAAGGTAGCTCATATTGCTCAGCAAATCAGACATTAATTTTTCACATCATTCGATAATTTTCAATCTTTCTTTAGTTTCTCTAAACAGTGCTCCCCATAAAATTATCAAAAGTATTTGGGATCTCTAAATGGCGGGCAATAAATTTGCAAAAAATCTTTAATTATTCATAACAGAATTGCATAATTTTAAACATTCTTTAACTTAAGAACTTACACAACAGCGCCACTAAATTCCAAACATACTTAGGTTTTCACAACAGTATTCAAGAATTTTCACACATTCTTTGGTTTCTCAAAATACCTCATATTTTTTAGTATCCAAACCAAAAACATATATATGTAATACTTTTTTGTACCAATAAAAAAATATATCTAAGAATATCATACAAGGGTAAGAAAACATCAAAAGTAGAATTTCATATTGGCTTTTAAAGATTTTATGTATAAATAAATAAAATTAATTAAATTTCTTTTTCCTATTAAAAGAAAGGAAATCATGGTCCCAACTGTTGTAAGTTAATTGTTACTTCACGACTAGATGTCAGACTATATTATTCAACTGGTCAAATATATTTACAATTTGAATTTTATATAATAGGATAGTACGTTTGTCAAAGACATTAAAATGAATGTATCTTTATTGGAGATAATAAGAACATTCATAAATTAGCATAGGAAATTGCTGTTAATTTTTTTACCATTGTTAATTTAAAAACCAAGGAAAATTTTACTTTCAAAGTTCAAAGACACAATTAAAGATGTTTTCACAAAAACAAATCAAATTCAATTCGGTCAGTTTTATTTCGGATCATTTTTTTAACAGAGTTTCGAATTGCCAAGTTATATATGTATGGCTTATTAGAAATAAAACACTCATAAAGAATATGCAGAACTGGTTCATAAATGCTGGAAGAACTAAATTCATCATACAATTAAATCAAATTTATCATATTAAGGAAATTTTTAAAATAATAGGATCTTTTCACATATTTATAGATATTTTGATAAAGAAAAATACGATAATAGTGGTATTCTATATTTTTTAAGTATTTATTAGAATGCAAAACATTTTTGAGCTAAGCATATTAAGCTAAACATAGATGTAGAAATTATTATAAAATAACTGGGAAAAAGAATCACACAAGTAAATGCATAAGTAAAGGTGCCCACTATAATTACTAAATATACCATAGATGTCTGTCTACCTTGAAGTTTGTATTGTAAAACGAGAAATGTTTCTGTCACTTTAAATATATGCAACTTTGGAAATTTGAGTAATATGGTTGTCAATCACAAGTAGAATAGTGATAGTGAATGTTACAGTTCATGAAGTGGTCACTTAAATCAACCAATAACAGGACGTAGGCTATGTAAATATCCAGACTTACATATTCCCATCTTAATAACTTCATCATCTGCGTTTAGATATAAATAAAAATATATCTAAATAATTACATTGTGAAAAAAAATGATCAAGATTAATATGTTACATGAGGGAAATGTAGGGAAGAGGACCCTACCTTGGACAGGTCCGTACCTTGGTCAATCGGTTCCCGTTGGCTATCTACGTAAATATTCCCAAATCTTTTTTTAATGTCAGAATGTAATAATGTCCTTTGGCCATTGCATTATAGTTGTGGCGCGGAGAGGCTACTAATATTTTTGTTAAAATTAAAAAAAAGATTTATGTGCATCAAAAGTAAACTTTTCAAGCAACACTCGGGTAATTTTTTAATTTAAGGTAAATAATTTGTTGTTTCTTATTTGCATGCATCTGTTTACTGACTATATTGGCTATTAAAAAATATCTTATTATTCAAGAATAATATACCCTCAAAAACGTGACTGTCAATTTAATTGTTTTACTGTATGTCCCGTACCTTGGGCCATCTCAGGGTACCGTACCTTGGGACATAACTAAAGTATGTAATTTTAATTATGTTTTCATACATTTGTTTTTTTTTTTATGATTTATGGATGCCAAGGAGAAAAACAATGTTTTCTATGGAATACAGTTGATACGCAGTGAGTGATTGGAGCCATCAGTTTACGAGTTTACTAACCTCAAAATCATAATTAAATCAAAGAAAGCTGATTGATTTTTATGTTTTTTTTTTCTCTAAATTGTATAGTAGCATTCAAAGAAGTTGTAGGCCTTTAATTATTTTAAAAAAAAACTATAGAAATATAAAACATTATAAACTATATAAATAGTTAAACTGAACAATTACTTTATATGACCAAGGTACGGGACCGTACCGTACCTTGAGCCAAAAGAAGAGGTTTTGTAAAATGTCATTCCTATGTATACTATGCATGATTAGCACATGATATATTCTAACAATATGATTATAAATAACCGATCTATTTGGTTCAACAAAAAATTGACGTTATTTGTCAACTAATCATTTTATGAGACTTTGAAAAAAAAACGGCCCAAGGTACAAGCCTCTCCCCTATAATACAAATACCCCAAGATATACAACAATCCGACATTGTTCGCTGCAACTATATCGCTCCTGCAGCAATTAGGTTGTAGGCAAAAAGTGAGCTTGACAAGAAATTATAACTTGTTCCAAATGAGAGCGTTACCACTCACCATTAATGCTGCTGGGAAATTAAACAATAATCTCGGAAAAATTAAATGTCCTGGAGTAGGCGGTTATTTGTGCCTGTGATATAATTATTTTATTTTATAATATTGATTTTTTTCTACTGAAATTTATTGTCCGATGAAAAATACACAATTTCATCACAAGAGAAATCTGTGACATCATTGGATCTCTTTGGGGATGGGTTTTTTTACGCTTTTAAGATTGAAACACAAGGCATTTGCGAGTTTTTACACAATTATTTTATTTTGTACGCAATTAGTCCAGTCATTAGCGCCATTTGATAACTTATCATTTCTACAATCAAAAATTATGAATGCAAATTTTTGCCTCGCGCAATTCCAACAAATCTATTAGGATTGTAAAAATATGCATTAAATGTTCAGCAAACGCAATTCCCATATTGTGAAAAGTCCCTATTGATCGAAAAAAATTATTCAAAAATAAACCTGCATGCATAGTAAGTAAATAAACTTTTATTTACCCTTTACCAGAAAAATATTGTTAATTCTGGTAAGTCAAGATCAAATTGTTTTCCTAATTTACTAGAAATAAATATGCACATGAACTGGAAAACATTATTGACTTTGGAATGTTATTGGATCCCTCGATTACTGGATAGGGGATCTTTTCACTATGAATGGGTTCCATATATATATATACATACATACATATATATATATATATATATATATATATATATATATATATATATATATATATATATATATATATATATATATATATATATATATATATATATATATATATATATATGTATATATATATATATTTATATATATATATATATATATATATATATATATATATATATATATATATCCATATATAGTCACTCAGCATTCAGTAGATTTTGTAAACATTATTGAATGACAACACATTAATCTCAAACTTATTTTGTAGAGCCATTTCAGTTTCTTGTGAACAATATAATCTGTAAGGTAATAAAAAAATCCTTATAATACCAATATTAGAAAGATTTAGAGAAACTAACCTTTTCAACACGTTCAAAGTTTCGGGCCTTTATCTGAAATAAAAAGAAAATGTAATTTTTATTTGAAGCTAGTGCTTCGTAAGTTAGTACTTACTATAAATGGTGATTTTAAAACAAAGTTACATTTTAATTATAAAAAATAAAATGATTCAGTCAATATTTAATTAATAATATAAATTTATTTAAAGATTAAGTCTTTTCACAATATTCATATAATATAACAACAAAAACGTTAAAAATAAATTTATGCTTCCAATACGTCATTACAAAACAAAAGCAATTCTCTACAACTTTCCCTGTATTGACATAATGCGTAATAATGTATGTAATGTATGTACATACGAAAGAATTGCCAATATGATGCTGAAATATTCCGCCATTTCTGAACCACCAGTGTATTTAAGTATCCTTTAGTTTACCTAACAAATTGTAAAATTAATATCACATACAAAAAATATATATTTACACACATTAATAATAATAAACAAAAATCTCTTATAAGAATTCTGCATCAAAAGACTGCTCATCAGTAATGTTAGATATGTAGGGTAAAATGATTAAATAATATGAAATATAAATACCTAATTTTTCATTTTGCGCTGTAGTTGCATACATAAGATAATTATTTTAAAAAATTGCAATTGTATTTATGAATATGTTACTGATTGTATTTATGATTTTGTTACTGTTAATCATGGATCCTTTTTAACCTAATGAAGCTGTAATCGAGTCATTTATGTACAAAAGGTGTCTTTTATTTGCCTCGACCAAATATTCTCCAGAATTATATCATCAAAGGATGACAGATATTATGCAGTACTTATGTATTTAGAATTTATCGTAATAAAGAAAACCGAAAGATCTTTTAGACGGTTTGACTAGCATGGAACTATTGTTTCTACGCTGATTACAGAAGAATTATTATGATTTTTGTACATGCTACTTTGATGAAAGAAAAAACAGTTTTTTCATTAAAAAATGAAAGTCAAAGGCGCTTTGATTGCAGCTTGTTGCGTGACTCAAGTCATATCTACAAAGTGATGCCCGTAGCCCGTAGCACGCTTTATGCGGTGAATGGGGTGCATAGTAATTTGATGTGTTTCTGATTATTTGGTTAGTTGCTCACCTCCTGCTCGATGTACATCTTCCAGTAACGCCCAGTGGAGGGGAAGACGGCGACGAGGGCCTCGTACAGCGAGCGCACCTCTCCGATCGGACGACTACTCGCCTCACGGACGAGCAGCGACCAGGAGTCTACGTCGTAAGGGTTGGATTCCACTTGCCGCTGGGCCCGAGCCAGCCGCTCATTTCCCCAATCCTAGCAAAACAACCACACATGTACGTCAAAAAAAATGCCAGGCAATTAATTATAATTTATTATTCATAAGGGAATCATTCACTTTATTTTAGACAATGTGTAATGAGAGGAGAGGTAGAGTTAACCACATGTATCACTAATATAATAAATGTTATAAGAGAGTTTTGGTGTAGGACTGTTGAAAACTATCGTACATCCTAACACCTAGGTGCCGAGCCACCATCGCCTCAACTCCTTCCAATTTGAAAGGCGAGGCGTCAAGGATACAAGTATGTGCGATAAGTGTGCTTTGCTTTATGGAACTCCATACAAACGCTGCTAGTATCCTTCAACGCGGTGTTATATGCATATATGCGGGCAGATACACCACAACTTGTCGAAATTCGAATGTAAGCAAGAAAAAACGGTGACACTGCCACAACACGTCAATGAATGTAATCTAGCAAAGCCGGATGCCGATATAAGTTTTATAAACCAGTGTTTTAAAAAAATGCGAAAACTTACGATACTTCCAATTTCTTCCGCCATTGTCAAGTTTTTCCACAATCTTTTTCACAGGCGTTTTAAAAACACTTTAATGCGAAAAGTAAGCGGTCGTGAACGACAAGCCGAACTGAAAACCTCGAAACCCGAAACCGGCGTGATCTCAACAGTTGTTTGGGAATCAATGATTCTTTGAGCCAGGTCATTTATTTTAATAAAACCGGTTCATTGTACAAGGCAAACGGTATCATTTATAACTTTATTAACTTAACAGTAAAATTTTATGTTATTTCTTAAAGTCAATTTTATGATCTTCTTTATGCTATGATAAATTTTACACACTTCTACAATTTTATATTATAATAATTTTTTAAGATCCGCATCGCATTATGAAATAATGGATTGAATCGGTTTACAAGAAAGATTCGAATCTCACATTGGGAGCTAGATAATGAACAAAAATTAGGTACGGATCTTTGAATAAAATGTGTTGCCAGAATAATATTAACATAAAATTCCCGAGGTAGGGTCGCATTCATGAGCAAAATTGAAATATGTATAAAATCATAAGGGGACTAAATTATAATTTTGTGAAAAGGAATATAAAATTAAGAAAATTGTTTTAAATTTTTTATTATTATTTATTGTCACTATAGCTGTAAATAAATCGCGTAAAACCGAGACCAACATTTACCTGACCGCGCAAGGATCATGTGTTTGCAGATTATTTCTTCTTCTAACCGTTTTTCAAATTGTAAATATCTTCATTGCAATTCAAAAAAAATAACTCCGGACTCGATGCATGTCTGTTCTTGTTCTAACTTGGAACAAGACTTGACGATACATTTCTGCGCCCATGACGTAGTATTTTACGAAAATGGCGCTGTATAAGTTATCAAAATTTATTATTATTATTATTCTGACTTGGAACAAGAACAGACACGCATCGCGTCACTGTATTGGCCGTCCGACATCTTTCCGGTGACCGACGAGTCTCCGATCATAATTGGACGTTTGCGTTGGTTTTTCGTTTATCCGAGCCGAAATCATTCAAATGTAACGACATTATGTCGGACTCAGAATTGTCGCGGCGATGTTTGAACTTACTTAAATTACGTTTATTTTGCTACTGTTCACTCACTACTCCGATATGGATCAATTGGATGACGAGGGGCATACAACAATATCATAAACTCAATAAAAGTAGTACAAAGGACAATTTTTAAAGTAACATTAAAACAAAGATCAACTTTCTTAACACAAATCCTTTTGCAAGATTCCCAGCACATAGAATAGAATATATCTACAAAAATCAATTATACAAGTTATAGAATATATAGTTTTAGAATATATCTAAAAAAAATCAATTATTGTTCTTAAAAAAAATTAAGTTAAAAAAAAACAATCACTCAAAACAAACAAATCCCAAATATAAAAAATATATTTTAAAATACCCAAATGCAACTCAAAACCGTACCAACAAAATAACATGTACATACTTAGAAATAAAATAAAAACTCAACAGCCTCTCTTTAGAAATTAAAAATATAAAACACACAAATATAAAACACTCTAAAAAAATAAACTTAATGAACACTTTAAACATATACAGACTATACCGGGGATGACCAACTTTTTTGAGCTTAAGTGCTATTTTTTTATTGGAAAAAAGTTTTACTTAGTAAATACCACTATTTCTTAAAATCCACTGGGACACGTGTTTCCATGCATTCCACATCATTTTCAAACACCGTATGGAAAATGAAGCGGAATGCATCAAAACACGTGTCACGGTAGATTTTAAGAAATAGTGGTATTTACTAAGTAAAACAATGATCAAAAATAAATAGATTTTACCACAAAGTGACTGCCGAATCAATAATTAGTGAAATTAATAAAGTTCATTGAAGAAAATAATGATTCACAGAAATGAGTCGGCGAAAAAAATGTTAAATTGCCCATTGCTATTTTTTAAGAAAAGAAAAAAATTCCGGGATGTATTAAACAATGCGATCTTTTACGCATGAATGTCGTCATATCCTTCGATTCGATTTGCGAAACTATTGATGAACGAAGAAAATACACATGGCTATTTAAAAAAATGTTTTGATTTTTTTTAGGCTGTTTCGGAAACTTTTTAGATTTTTTTTGTAAAATCTCTTTTATTTTTTTCTCTTCATTCGGGCGCCATGCAAAATCGTCATGGCATTCACATTAATTTTTCATTTAAAAACATATAAAAAAGAACAATTTCTAACATATTGCAAGCCATTCATTTTTCAGTCACATATTCCTCAGTAAATTGATAACCTTAAAAATTGTAGGCAATGTTCTCCAAAATATTGCAAAGCACAAGCATATTCAAAGCGACCATAGTGAACAAGTTTGATTGCGCAACACGATGTAATGGTGTACAACGGGTGATGCGAAAAATAAGCGTTACATATTTCATTGGCTACTGAAAACTGGCTGATTTTAAGTAAGAATAGTTATTTAATTTCATATTTACGTTCATTTATCACCGTTAACTCATTCTCGGATTATTTCAAATGATTGAAAATAAAATATAAAAATTATTTTAGCGCTAGTAAATGAATTCCGTTCTCGCGATCAGACATTTGTTACAGATAAAAAATAGAGAAGGAATTTTTCACAGGAAAAATGTTCTAATGAATTCGAGGGAACGTATTTTTTTTTATTTGCAAACAAAAATAATTACACAAATGAATTTCAAACGAGCTATTTACCATTAGGCTATAAAAATTTCGATCACTGTATAATTTGTGGGCTCGTCTGTGAAGTGTTATTTTTTTCAGTAAGCTTTTAAAAAATAATTACGTTTTCCTAGTTATATGTAATTTACGCTCACCACGTTTTTTTCTCTTTCAAAAGAGCGTTTGTGTTTTAGTTGTAATAACTATTTTACCTAATTTATTCATTCATTTCTTGTATGGTTTTCAGAAATCACAAAACAGATGTCACAAACCAATAATTTTTCTTTATATTTTACAACGTGGTGCACATGGAAGTGAACAGTTTCGCAGTGATTTCTATTACATAGTTACTATTACATCTTCGGTGTTTGAACGTAAGTATGCACATCATGTTTTTAAAGAAATATATGTATTACGTGTTCTCTTAATATGATATGCTTTATATTTCTATTAATCAAATAATTATTGTTAAATCGATAATATTCTCCACCATATATAAATAATCCGTGTGTAGGTATATAGTTTACCCCCTCGGCAACAACTTGATTCAATTTTTGATAATGAACTGCTTAGTAGCGGAAGCTAAACTGGCAGTGCACAACGGAGTCCTGGTTCCAACTCTAATGTATGGAAGTGAAACATGGAGTTGGCAAAAGAAGGATGAAAGTAGACTGAATGCAGTCGAAATGCGATCTCGATCGGCGGGTATGTATGAGGAGATGCATGAACGTGGAAGAGGCGAAGAATGTTTGCAAGGACAGAGTGGTGTGGCGCTCTATTCTCTCTGCCTACCCCTGCGGGGAAGCGGCGTGATGGTTAGTTAGTTAACTGCTTAGTAGGCCGGGCCGAAGTTGTATGGTTTTCTATCGGGCACAGAAAGAAAAAGGTGCCAAATGATATTTTTACCATAAGTACATACAAAATTTTATACACATCGGAAAACATCCTGTGTCTCCGGATTGACTTTAAAATATTGATTTTTTGGTTTTTAGTTGAATTTTTGAAGTAAGGCATAAATCAAAAAAGTTAATGTTTAAGTTAAAAAATAAGGGTCTTTACAACAAAATTAAATAGTAAGAGTAACATTTATTAATAACAATGCTAAATTTTGCCAAAATGCCATTCACAAAAATATTATTTACTTCATCATAAATATGAACAATTTCGGGTTGCAAAAATGTGTCCGACTGGGTTTTCGCGTGCCGATAACTTACTTACTTATACTTATAACCCTTATCCGCACCCAATGGTGCATAGGGCACTGCATCAAATTGAAGCAGTGTTTTCTTGATCATTACTTACATGAAGGCAAGGTGATCACTCTTGCGCTTCAGGAACCAGTCCAGGGTAATATTAAATAAATATTACAGCGTAAAATCACTAATATTTATTTTCACCCCCCTGGGAATCGAACCCGGGACCTCCAGCGCGGTAGCTAAACACGCTGACCATTACACCACGGAGGCGGGTTTTCGCGTGCCGATAGCTTATTTTACAATATTTGATAAATAAATTATTTGTAAGTTGTTTGTCAATCATGAGTCGTGGAATTATGTATGACGTGGCTGAATGACGCAATCTGTTTCGTATCTAACCATTTCCATTATCCAATTATGAATATTTGTAGTTTTATGGATAATGGCAGTAGGTTATAGGGCTTTATTGCAAAACAGTTAAAGTTTATTTGACAAAACTTGGTATTGGTATGTTTGATGTGTTCTGTGTTTTTGATCCTGTAATTCTATGAATGCTTCATGTAATGTGTTTTTGGCAATATGTATTTCGTTTAGCTGGGAAGATATTTTCTTATAAAGTGTGTGAAGAATTATAATAAAATAATTTATGCTGGCAAAAATCCTTATTGCTTTCAATATATATATATATATATATATATATATATATAAATATATATATATATATATATATATATATATATATATATATATATATATATATATATATATATATATATATATATATATATATATATATATATATATATATATATATATATATATATATATATATATATATATATATATATATATATATATATATATATATATATATATATAAATATACTTTGAAAATCACGAAAAAATTAAACTTGACATCAATCCGGAGACAAAGAGAGTTATCATAATGAATTGATATTTTACACATGTTATTTAAGGACCATTTGGCAGCTTTTGAGCGTTGTGCCCATTAAAAAATCGAAAAAAAAGTGAAAACGGCCCGGCCTAAGTATATATGACTTATGTCGCTCACTCCTTTCAAGAACGTCATAAATCAAAAAACTTGATTTTTCAGGAGAACGTTTTAAAAGTTTAAAAATATAACACAATGTATTAAAAATAAATATCAAGCCACTTATTGAACTTTTTACTGTGCAACAGAAGATCTTTTAAGGTTAACCTGAAGGTTTTTTCTCCATTTGAAAAATATTTAGTATATTTTAAAAAAATAATTTAACAATACGTTTTCTTCAAAATGCAAAAACAACATTTTCTGTCCTGTAGCGGGTAAATATTAAGTTAAAAATAAGCCGCATTTGCTGGGATATAGTACATTTTCTGGGCATTCCGAAAACATGCACAAATGAAAATTGACGATTTTTGATTTATGACGTTCTTGAAAGGAGTGAGCGATGTATGTGATATGTATTGAAAAAATAAATGAAAAATATTATTTATAAATTAAGATCCAATTTCGCAACAACAAAAACGGTGGACATTTCATTCCTGTCATCGAAATATAAGTGCAGAACAACTCTGGATTCTTTTCGACAGATTTGCTTTCAAAAGATTAACAGTACTATTTAAATGAAAGAAGATTGCGAAAAGATTTTTTTTTTTTTTGAATTACCTAACGTCCAAGTGACTCTGAAATCTAGCTACGGCTTATGCAACACCGTTTATCATGTCCCTACTCAGGCTTCAACTTTAAAAGTTTCATAGCCTATGCCTACTTGTGAGTGGATTTACTCTTTATGTTTAAAGTTACTATAATTTCTTGTAATTCATGAGTGAAAATTCTAGGCAAAAACACTCGCGTGCGAAAAGAAATGGCGCCGACAACCTATTTATAGATGATTTATTATCACACAACATACCCAATACTAGTTCCTTTACCTGCAAGCAAAACGTCCATACGGCATACTTACACCAAAATTATATGCATTTAAAATAGGAATAACCCTTAGTAAAACCGGATGGTAAAATATGCCAATAAATAAAAAAAATCAATGCTGCGCCTTGTATTTTCGATTTTGATCGAGGCAATGTTTTATCTTTTTCTGTGGTATCTCTCAGCTTAATTTTCTTCCCAAATATTGGAGATGTTATCGACTGTTTTTGCAAATTCCTAAATATGTGTCATACGAAATTCAACCTAATAACCTCAAAAATGTTCGCCCATGTAATCTATATTCGCACGCATTTTTAATTCGCGCTTAAGTGTTTTTCTGCACTTAGGTCATTCTTACTCTTCAGAAGTGTACGCGGTCATGCACGGTTGTCGTGTTTTGTATATAATATGTATTTAATTTGACAAATTTACTTTACACAATCATCATCGTCCTTTCACGTGCAATTAATTTTTCATCTGATATATTATGTTCATAATACTTGTATTTAAAACATTTGTGCATTGTACTTTCATAATACATGGTAATATTATTTGTTTTTATTTTATGTTTGTATTTATGTGGCTGGTGAGTCATGTGCAAAGACTAACTAATTTATAAAAGCAAACCCACTTAATAAAATTTATAAAATACTCAAGAAAATTTGCTCATCATAAAAATATAAAGCAACATATTTTTTTCATATTCGTATTATTTATTTCTCTTATTTTCCGTATCAACATTCCTTTTCTTTTTATTAATACATAAAAACTATGAACAAATATGTGTTTTCTTGAATATATATACTATTACGTAGAAATTGGTAGATGTCCCGTTTTGAAGACAAAAATAAATGGTCAGTTTAGAGTTGCATTTATTTTTTTACTTAGCTTATTATGATGTACAAGGTTTATAAATGATCTAAAGATCTAGTGTAGGCCAATCAGAAACTTGTCAGCATTTGCTCATTGCTGGGAGAAAACCACGCAAAACTCCTCTGAAACCGGACTGTTGACAGTCGTCAGCAGACCTTCCATTCCACTACAAGAGGGTTGTCCTAGCTTGGTTTATGGTACCAATGTCCTTTGCTAGTCATATCATGTATGATACCACCTCTCGTGACAGTTCCTTATAAACTATGACGGATCCGATGTCGGATAGGTCCTCACCCAGGTTCCTGCAACGCGCCTCCAGGCGTTGTTGTCTTTGAAGTTCACGTTCGTTTAGTCGAGCTGTAATCATTAAAATATCAAGGACCAGGGACCAGCCCAGAGTAATATTAAATAAATATTAGAGTGTAAAATCACTAATAATTATTTTCACAAGGGAATCGAACCCAGGACCTCCAACACGGTAGCTAAATACGGTAACCATTACACCCATTTTAATATAATTGTTTATTTATATTATTAACATAAATACGTTTTTTTTCTTCTCAAACAATAATTATTTTATTATTAATTTACAGTTATGCCTCGCATTACGAACGCTGCGCACAACGATATTTATGCAAGTCCATTACGCCACTCACGGACTGCATTCCGATGCAGGGGGAGCAGCTGAGGACACTCGAGTGGTTCAGCGCACGAGCTCGTTGAAGAACACTAAGAAGAACTGAAAACTGTAGTGCCAAGTACTAGTAGTCCAGCAACATGATGGAGCTCAAAGAGAAGCTGACATCGAGGAGGAGAAATCAAACCAACCAATCTCAACGGCCGCCACTGAGAACATTCTGGTCAAATGGGTTTCTTCAAGGTATCAGAATTTAACATTACCTAACAAATCTTAATTAAACCAAATTAAACCTAACCTTATCTAGCTTTACAAAAATTGCTGGAATCTTACCTAACCCATTTTTTTTTTCAAAACTAAACCAAACTTAACAAGACTTCCCTCCCAGCAATGACCAAATGCCGAAAAGTCAATGATTAGCTCAAACTAGATTATCCCTCCTGTTCTCAACACAGATTTAAATAAAACAACATTAAACCTACGAGTAGAAGTAACAAAAACCCATTTACTGATGTATAAACTTCGTACATAATAAAGATAAATAAAAATTTAACTCTCATAAAAAAAACTTTAAAACCAAACTTTACCTTAACCTTACAAAAGATGAGAAGGAATTAAAACTTCAAAAATTTAAGATTTTTAGTTGTATGTAACTGTCTTCCAACCATACCGCCAAAAGTTATTTTTGTTGAAACCCTCTTCAGCTCCTCATGCGTTGAATAACCCATGTCCTCGTGGCACGGTGATCATTGTAAGAACATCAACTGGAAACTAGAAAAAAAATCATAGTCATGAAAAAAATCTAAATGTACACAACTGACATAAAAACACATTACGCTTTATATAATATAAACAGTATGTATAAAAAAATATATTTACTGTTGCATAGATTTGGCAACGTTGTAAAGTGTAAAATCAATCTTTATCGTCGAAGGCAGCGCGGTGTAATTTTCCGTATCTGTGTTTTGACACACTAAGGACGGGTATTTTGTACGACGTTTTTGAAAATATTGATTCTACTTATTTTGTAATACAATATTTTGTTCAGTAAAAATACAATTTGCTCTTTAATTATTTTATGTTATTATTTTATTTATCAATATTTGTCTTTCATTAGGTATATTTTGTAATACTTTGTCAACAATAATACACTTCCCTCTTAATTTTTCATAAATTTTCGTAAATCGAAAGTATGGATAAAAAATCACTACTGATATCGATATAACTACAACACGTGACCGATCCCTTTGGAGGGTCTCTTTGGGATAGTCGCGAGCCTTCTTTCTTTGATAATTTGTAATACAATACCTCGTGGTTCGAGATGTGGTCTCTCCAGGATATCCCAACCATTATTCCATATGTGTTAAACAGCACTGGCGACAAGGAGCACCCTTGCCTTACATCATGTCTAATTTTTGCTTCTTTGTTCTTTTCTATGTATAGACATAGGTTTTTATGTATCTCATAGGAGTAAGGCAGTACAGTACGGATTATTTACTAGGTATACTACTTTAAGAGGTAATCCACTCACTAGAGTAGACGATTCTGTATCATAAATTAAAAAAACATTTCCACATCTACGAACGAAAAAGGAAAAGTAGAAAAATAAATCATAAAAATAAAAATAAATATGTAAATATAAAATAAAAACTAGTTTATTTTATCACGAATTGAGCTTCAACTGAGGTTATCAGAACTCGTGCTAGGCCAAGACGATGGGACTCGATTGTTCACAGAATGATTTGATCAGCTCTGACAGGAAATTCACATAATACAGTTAAATATTTGTATACTCGTATCATAAAGAAATATTTGTCGCAAACGATCTTCCCTCGGAAGTTTTGGGGTTTATATAATCTTAAATGTCTTGGTTGATTGGAAATAATGGCAACGAATATCGAGACACGGATCAACAACGTAATCGGGTTTTCCTTTTGTTGAAAATGTCAATTAAAAATGTTATGAAGCTTCAGGAACTCGATACGAAAATAATAACGCGTCTGAAGAAACTGTCAATTATAACAAACGTAAATTGAGGCACTTTGCAAATCGATCCCGAGCAATACAAGTTTTGTTATGAAAACATAGTAAATTTTGCATGCTCTTATCATAAAATGAGAGCGAAATTGAGTATACAGTGGAACCTCTTATAACGAGCATAATTCGTTCCAGCATCTTACTCGTTAAATGAAACATGTTTTCCCATAGAAATCAATGTAAAATACGATAATGCATTCCAGGCCGTAAGTGTGGTCTTTTTAAAAAAAAAATATTAACGTTTATTCAAAGAAGATAACTTATAAATTGTTAAGGAGTGTAACAACTTGGAATACAATTCAGATTTGAAAAAAAACCTAAATAAAAATATGAGTTTGACAAATAATTGATTCCTTTAAACTAGAGAATCGTCTAAAGACATTTGTTTTTACAGACGCTTAAAAATTTGGCTAACACCTGTCACATCATTATCATTGAATAAATTTGTAGCACGAATAGCCACCTTAGAATATGCTTCTTAATAATACGATGCAATAGTTTCCTATGCTTTCTGCATTTCTCTTATTGTGCTAGAAGATTGTTGATCTGCTACTTCCTCCTCCTCCATCAACAAGCTCATCTCCATAATTTCTTGCTGTGAAACATGATGCAACTCCATAAGCTCTTCGGTGGTCAGCTCTTGGCTGTGCTCTTTACAAGCTTTTCAATGTCCTTGTTATCCACCTCGAGTAACATAATATTGGCCATGACACAATCTCGTTGACTGTAGACTGTAGAGTCTACAGTCAACGAGTACCTGTAGAGGTACTGTTTCAAAATCACATTAGACAATACTCTCTGGCCAAAGTTTTTTCCAAGCATAAGTGAGGGTCTTCTTGGTAACTCCTTCCCGAGCCACGAAAGTCCCGGCTCACAAGTGAATGTCGCGAAAAGGAGACTTGCTCTTTCTCTGCTCGTTATGCGAAATGTCGCTCGTTAAGAGAGCAACCTTTTCACATTTCTTTGTTCGTTATGCGAATCACTCGTTACGTATACATTCCACTGTAGTTACTATGTGAAATTACTGATTCGTGCATTGCTTTACCCTTTTGCACGTTTATCGTGTGTATCATAATATTACTAGAAACGTGTTTCATTTCAAATAATGATTCGATAATCGATGGCATTGTTATTAGTGCTTGCTTTTTAGTTGTGATAACTATTTTAGCTAATTAATTAATTCATTGCTTGTGTTGTTTTCAGCAATCACAAACTACATAGATGTTACAAGAACAAAAAAACATTATACTTATTTACATTTTTACGATGTGGTGCACATGGAAGTGAACAATTTCGCACTGGTTACTATTTACATACATAGATCTTCGGTGTGTGAACGTACGTGCATAATGTTTTTAAATAAATATATTGATTCTCTTAATATTATTATGTGTATTTTGTTTTTGTAAATCTACTAATGATTGTTAAATCAATAATATTCTCGACCATATACAAAAAATACGTGTGTAGGTATACAGTTTCCCCCATCTACCACAATTTTTAATAACGGACTGCTTACGCCTCACCATTTGTATTTTTCTCGTGGTTTTAGGTTACGTAAATAGCAAATTCTCCAAATAATATCGGTGTATGATATTTCTACTTTTATACTACAACAACGTAAAACGCTGTCGAGATATAATATAACGAGAGTATTTCCACACTGAATCTGAGAATATGCAATGTGAAAATATTCAAGTATACATTTCATACATTTATACTATCCACTGACACTTCGTGATGGAATTGCATTTTTAATATATTATTAGATTAAAACCAATATTTTTAGCTTTTCCACTTTATTTTTATTTGACCAGCGACCGGGTTTCGTCGTTACCGACATCATCAGACTGTCGTTACCGACATCATCAGACGGTCAGACCAGTCTGATGATGTCGGTAACGACGAAACCCGGTCGCTGGTCAAATAAAAATAAAGTGGAAAAGCTAAAAATATTGGTTTTAATCTAATAATATATTAAGTATACATTTCAGATAACGCATTTGTAGTTCAAATATTTTTAGATAAAAAAATGAATTCAATTGATGTCACTCAAATAATCAGTTACTTTCTAACATAATACATACTTCTATAAATATTCAATACATACTCGTACATACTAAGAAAAGATTGATCACCTACTACAGACTACATGTAGATAAGTCCGATCAGTGCAGTAATGATATTAATACATTTTTTTTTTTTTTTTGGCAAAGCACCCAATTTTGGGTGATACCTGCCATACTAGTGATTTTATATACTTAAATATATTTTTTTTTTATTGATTTTTTTTGGGGTCACACGCTTTTGCCATACTTTTTTAAACGTTTAATAATCGCACCGTTAACATTTTTTGAGTTCATTGACAATAGGTGTTGGACATTCAGCGGGAAGGACAAACCCTCAGACCGAATGTCCTGAATGAACTCGAGGTTAGGGAGCAAGGGGCAGTTGAAAAATACGTGGTCAGCAGTCTCATCCTCCTGTCCACACGCGCACAACGAACAAGTTAGAATATTAATCCTTTTGAGGTGGGATGCAAGTACTGTGTGTCCGATCCTCAGCCTACACAGAAGGGACACATTCAGCTTGGGAATCCTAACTTTGCGGAACCAAGGGGATTTGGGTATCACGGGTTGGATTGACTTGTAATAGGATCCAGTGGATGTTATGGAGAACATTTCATTCCATTCCTCGCTTGCACCAGCTTTGAGCCCACTAAGGTAGTCAGGAATGGGAAGGGTGAATAGACTGGGAACCACGCCACAGTCTCGGGCTTCCTTGGCCATGGAGTCCACCCTCTCATTACCGGTAATTCCTATATGAGATGGAATCCAAACTATCGAGACAATTTTATTTTCAGCATTAACCATATATAACATTCTTTTTATATCACAAAGAATATGATTATTTTTAAGGACAGAGTGATTATTATTTGAAGATAAAAGGTTCACAACGCTGAGAGAATCAGTAAAAATTACTATCGGTGACAAGGATTGTTTAATAATTATTCTCAGAGCCTCTCTAAGGGCCACACATTCCGCTGTAAATATGGATGCTTCACGAGGTAATTGGAATTGCTCTTCTATATTAAGGGAAGGAATATATAATGCAGCACCACACGCTCCTACGGCACTTTTTGAGCCATCAGTATATACTGCAACGTGGTTAGGCCAAAGTTCTTCCAACTTTTGTATGAATAATCGTTTAACATAAGAGGCATTAAGAACCAACGAGGTCTTATCTATTCCAATAGAAAGAAATACATCAGGTTTGTAAATAGCAGCTTCATATGAAATGTTATATAACGGAAGAGTGGCTTCAAGAGGACATGACATGGTGTTTACAATGTGATGCCAGGATCTACAGAGAATAGGAGGACTGTCAGTATTTTTGTTTGAGGTTGATTGAAAAAAAGCATGAAGAAGTTGAAGCCTCGGAAAAATTGGATGATTACTATCGTTAGTCCTATTGAGGATGAATTTGTTGGATAATAGTTTTTTCCTCAAAGAGTACGGCATATCAACACACTCCGCTTGTAAGGCAATCACAGGAGATGATTTCATTGCTCCCAAAATTAATCTGAGGCATTTATATTGTATCCTATCTAATTTAGTTTGCAGATACTTTGGAAGAGGGTCCATTATAAAGCACGCATAATCAATATGACTTCGGACAAGAGCGCAGTAAAGCATGTTCATTGTAGTCGGGTGGGCACCCCACCACACTCTTGAAACTGCCCTTAGGATGTTAATATTCTTTTCACACTTAGCCACAATGTTTTCAATGTGTTTGTTCCATGACAGCTTATTATTCAATGTGACGCCCAAAAATTTTACATTGTCCTTCACAGGAATCCGAATTTTCCTCAATTTTATATTTAACTCGGGGATGTTACGCTTTCTAGAAAATACTACTATTTGGCTTTTGGACGGAGCCAATTCCAAATTACTTTCCTCGAACCATGCCCCAACGGGTTCCAGTGCCCTATTCAATACACTCGAAGCGCAAGGTGTGGATTTGTCTGATGTATACAGCACGAAGTCATCCGCATACTGCAAAATGGAGATTTCAGGGGGAATATGTGTTTGAAGATCCTGAGTGTAGATGTTAAATAACAGTGGACTCAATACCGATCCCTGTGGCAGACCTTTGTACACCGTTCTAATCACGGATCCTTTTGGAGTATCTATGGCAATATCTCTATTGCACATCATATTAAATATCAGGCAGCCAACACCACTGGAGATCCCGAGGGCATTCATTCTTTCCAGCAGTAATGGGAGAAGGACATTATCATAAGCACTACTTGCGTCCAAGAAGCAGGCGATTAAGTCGGTTTTACAGGACCGTGAAACATGGATATCAGTAACTAGTACACTTAGGTTGTCGATGCAGGATTTATTTTTTCGAAAACCAAATTGCCAGTGCGGTAGGAGGTTATTTCTCTCTACAAACCACTCGAGCCTAGTCTTTACCATGCGTTCCAGAATTTTGAGAAAACAACATGAGAGGGCAATTGGCCTGTATGAAGTTCCAAGGGATATATCCTTACCAGGTTTGGGGATCGGGACTATGATTTGTCTTTTCCAGGAGTCTGGGATTGTGCAAGATTTTAAAATGAGATTATACATTTTTAGGATTAGGATCATAAATGGTTTAGGAAAGTGTTTAAAAAGGAATAGGGAATCATGTCATGGCCTGGAGAAGAATCTCCAGAAGATTGGATTGCCATGGATAATTCATCGAGTGAAAACGGAGATGTTAGGTAGTCAGCGCCTGGAAGGATTGGGGGTTCTCTAGGGAGTTCGGAAATACTGGGAACGTAAGATGGAGCAAGTTTCTCAACAAAATCCTCTATCCAGGATGTGCATTTGGAAGTGTTCACCTTCGGAGAGTATGATCCTCTGAATCTTCTTATTGAATCCCAGACATCCCCGAGCGGGGTTTCGGGAGAGAAAGAGTTACAGAGATTTTGCCAACCCTGTCTTTTTTTTTTCTAAGAAATTTTTTAGTTAGGGCCTGTACGTGTCTAACCTCCAAAAAGTTGTCAGAAGTTATATTTCTTTTATACTTTCTTATACTGGATGCTCTATTTTTAACCATTTCCGTGCATTCCTTATCCCACCAAGGAGGGGAGTACTTGTGAAAAACCTTTTTAGATATGGGGATAGCAACGTTGGCCACCTCGGTTACCAACTCGTGGATTTTGTTAGCTATTGTGTTGGGGTTGTTATTGTCACCATCGATCGACAGGGACTTGGACTTAGCATTCAATGAATCTTCAAAGATTTTCCAGTCAGCCCTACCGATCAAATAGTTAGATCTCTTGGGTTTATGATGACTGTGATTTGAGGAATTAATCATTTTGATGATGATAGGGAAATGATCACTGGAGAAAGGGTCACTTAATAGATTCCAAGAGGACAAGCTTGCCAGGTTGCAGGAACAGATTGAGATGTCCAAGGCGTTTTGGCTATGATTAGCCGGCGCAATACGCGTTGGATCACCATTGTTCAATATACATAAGTTTGATTCCTCCATGAAATCAACGATGGCCCTTCCTGCAGTGTCGGACGACGTACAGCCCCAGGACGTAGAATGAACATTAAGGTCTCCCAAAATGTAGAAATTTGGGGAGAGACAACTCACGATAGATCTCCAATATGATTGCTTAAATACGTTTCTGGGAGCTGAGTAAACGGAAACAATTGATAAATCTAGAATTTTTATGGCTAATATTTGCATTCTGGGATGTGATGGAAGTGGAATCAAATCGAAAATTAAATTATTTTTTATTAAGATAGCTACACCGCCCCTTCCGTCAAGGCGGTCGTCTCTGACACAAGAATAGCCAGGGAATGAGATAACTGAACCCGGAGAGAACCAGGTTTCAGATAGGGTCGCAATATCAATTTTGTGAGAGCGGATTAAAAGATTGATGTCATCTCTGTTGGATACTGCGCTACGACAGTTCCATTGGAGAATCGAAAGAGAATTAATTGAAGTGATTTGGGCCATTTTGTATGAAAGCTTGAAGGACAGGAATAATAATAGCAACGTTGGACGGTAAGGATTTTTGGGAGAGTAAGAGATCAAGTAATATGGTTAGAATGGATTTAGAGAAAGATTCATTAGAGAAGGCGAGACTCTGTGATAAACTTTCAGCAGAGTTTGAGTTGATGGCTGGAGAAGAGCTTTGATTGATAGCACATCCATCGGGTGATTGGTAATTTACCGAGCCATTGGGATGGATGAGAAGGGAGTTATGGTTGGATCGGTCGTAGCCGGGAATAAGAGGAGCTCTGGGAGTTTTGTATGTAAATTTGGCACGATTTTTTTGGGGAGCGGTAATTGTGGCGGGTAATGAATTGAGTGTAGCTTCACCATCTAAAGAGGATTTTGAAATGTTTTGAGAAGGATGTTTATTTGAGGATTTTAAGCTATCCGCATAGGATTTCCCCTTACTAAACGTCTGTTTGGAAGCTTCAAAATAGGAAATATTTAATTCTGACATATTTTTCTTAATCAAATTTTGGCGTATAAACTCTGGGCAATTACGATTGGTAGAAAAATGGTTGCCAGAACAGTGTATACAGCTGGCGTTTTCTAAGGAAGCGGAACATGACTCTCCTAGGTGGTTGGATCCACATTTGTAGCACCGAGGCTGGGAACGGCATACTGGTTTCGAATGACCAAATCTACAGCATTGAAAACATTGCATTGTGGGAAACATATAAAATTCCACCTCTACAGCGGAGTAAAAAAAGAAAATTTTTTTAGGGAGAATTTGTCCTTGAAACGTAAGCACGACTGTTTGGGTCGGGACCCATGTATGATTAGAAGAGTCTGGAGATGTTACTTTCCGAGAGAGACGGCGAGATTTGATAATTCTACCGCAATTATCTGGGAGGGTCACATTCTCCAGAATGTCCTCATGGGACCATTCTGTCGGAATGCCCCTAACCAAACCCATGCGTGACACCATATGATATGGGATGTATGCCTTGTAATTATTTTGATTGAGAATACCTTGTTTCTCTGCAAAACTATTTGCAGCCTCGAATGAATTAAGTTCTATGGCAATCCTATTGCGGCCAATAGCCCGTATACCACCTCGAGGTATGATTTCCTGTATTTTATTATTAAAAAGGAGTTTTCCTACCTCTAGGCTATTGATGGAGGAATTTTCTGCAATTTTTTGAATTTAAACAATAAAAGGACCGACATCCTTTTCTGTATACAAATTTTTCATTGTTTCATCTCTTGAATGAGTGTTCATACTTACCTGCTTCGACGGTGGAAGACCTTCTTCAAAAGAATCTGCCTTAAGGATTCGCTTATACCTCACCGTTGGGTGAATAATGGGCGAACCCACATTAGAGTAATCTTCAGATCTAGGATCTGGGGGATCTGGAGGTTTTTCACCTGCCTCCATATTTAATAAGTTTTAAAGTAAAAGACTTTAAATATAAAGAACAAAAAAAATATTTAAAAAATTATAAAAAAAATAAAATATATATATATATTATTGTTGCAAAAAAATGATTTATAACTTGAAATGTTTAAAAGGACTCTAGTTTTATAAATAAAGGGCACAGAAAACGATAGTTTTAATGCAAAACTATATAATTAATAAACTACGATAACATTTGGTTCACAAAACTTCGATTATATTATTTTTAAACACAAAAAACTAGGAGCACTATAACTAAGCAGTTGTATGTTTGACAGTTCGATGCACTCTCGTGATATTAATACATATACATATAACATATTTCGTAACAACAACAAAAACGGGGCCATTTCATTCCTGTCGCCAAATTATAAGTGCAGAACAACTCTGAATTCTTTTCGACAGACTTGATTTCAAAAGATTAATAGTAGACTAACTAACTAACTAACCATCACGCCACTTCCCCGCAGGGGTAGGCAGAGAGAATAGAGCGCCACACCACTCTGTCCTTGCACACACTCTTCGCCTCTTCCACGTTCATGCATCTCCTCATACATACCCGCCGATTGTTACGACTCCTTACCTGACCACTTTCAAGTATTTGGCATACCTGATCGTGCCATGTTTTTCTCAGTCTTCCTCTGCTTCTTTTCCCGCTAACATTCGCCTCATAAATTTGTTTTACCGTTCTTTCCTCACCCATTCGTTCTGCATGTCCAAACCATCTCAACACACCTTTCTTAGATTAATAGTAAAATAATAAAAAAATAAATGGCGAAAACAAATGGCGCCGACAACCTATTTGTAGATGATTTATTATTCCCTTACCTTCAAGCAACACGTCCATACGGCATACTTACATCAAATTTATATATGTACTACATATAAACATTAAATACAAATAACCCTTAATGAAACCGGATGGTAAAATATGTCAATAAGTATAAAAGATCAATGCTGTGCCTTGTATTTTCGATTTTGATCGAGGCAATGTTTTAGCTTTTTCTGTGGTATCCCCTAGCTTAATTTATTTATTTTTTTCCCAAATGTTGGAGATGTTATTTACGGTTTTAGCAGTCCTAAATATGAGTCACGAAATTCAACCTAATAACCTTAAAAATGTTTGCCTATGTGATCTATATTCGCACGCCTTTTATTAAAAAGGTATTAACGCGTATTAACGCGTATTAACGCGCTTAAGTGTTTGTTTTTCTGCACTTTGGTCATTATTACCCTTGAGAAGTGTACGCGGGCCGTGCGCCATGCGCCATGCGCGGATGTCGTGTTTTGTATATAATATTTATTTTGACAAATTTATATTACGCAATCATCAGCCTCCTTTCACGTGCAATTCAATTTTCATCAGATACATTATGTTCATAATACTTACATTAAAAAAATGCATTGTATTTTTATTATAGTAATATTATTTGTTATTTAAATGTTTAATGTGGATATTAAAATAATTCATTCTTCAAACCCTTATCCGCACCCTAATGGTGCATAGGGCACTGCATCATACAAACGCAGTGTTATCTTGACCGTTAACACACGAAGGAAAGGTGATCACCCCCCCCCGCTTCAGGTACCAGTCCAGAATAATATTAAATAAAAATATTAGAGTGAAAAAATCACTTACATTTATTCAATCCCCCCCCCCTGGGAATCGAACCCGGGACCTCCAGTAAGATAGTCGAGCGTGCTGACCATTACACTAGGGAAGCGGATTAATTTAATTGCTAATAATTGATTACTTAGTTTTTTTCTATTATTTATTATATTCAAATTGGACAGTATAAACATTTTAGGGAATTGGATTACGAATGATTATTTTTGAAATACCCATTTGTGTCTATTATTGTGTGATTATAATAATTTAATTTTAAAAATGTATGTTGTGTGTTCCTATTACTATTATTGTGTGTTGTGTTGATCTCAACATTGATTGAAACTTCCATTAATTGATTCGGCAGTCACTTAGTGGTAAAATCTATCCATTTTTAATTTAAGTTTTACTTAGTAAATACTACTTTTTCTACTAGTGGTATTGGTACTACTATAGTGGTATTTAATCATTTTAACTTTAATTAAAAATGGATTGATTTAAACATCTGCATTTTTAAAAAATTGAAAGTGCCAAACATTTTTTTTAAATTACCTAACGTCCAAGTGACTCTGAAATCTAGCTACACACTTACGTCTGACTTCGTTATTCGGCGTTTGATCTAATCTATGTACTATAGTAAAACAATACATATATGTAAAGTGACCATACGTCCCGTTTTTAGATAGCCTGAACAACATAATTTTTCATATTTATTCCTCTTATTTTCTTTATCAACATTCCTTTTCATTTTATTAATACATAAAAACTATGAAAAAATACATGTTTTCTTGAATATACATACTAATACGTAAAAATTGGTAGATGTCCCGTTTTGAGGACAAACATAAATGGTCAGTTTAGTTATAGTACATTTTACGCTCACCACGTTTTTTTCCCTTTCAAATTTTATTTTATTTTTATTTATTCGGGAATTGTACAGCTTACATATAAAAAAATGATGTAATAAACAATAGTTACATTAACAATAATTGACATTACATTATATTAACAAAAAAATAGTTACGTTAAAAAAAGCCAATTAAACAATTCCACATTTATGTTATAAAACTATTAAAAAACATTCAGAGATTTAAAAAAAAGGCTATCTTAATTTATTTTTCTTCCCAAATGTCGGAGATGTTATTTACTGTTTTTGCAAATTTCTAAATTCGTCATACGAAATTCAACCTAATATGTTTTGAATATTGAAAGCATTAACTTTAACTTAGTGGATCATATTGATATATTATTTCGAGAAATAAAAATACTTTGTGTTTTGATCCACTCATATTTTTATTAACCAACTAGTTTCGGCAACAACCTGTTGCCCTCTTCAGCTTAATAACTTCAAAAATGTTCGCCTATGTAATCTATATTCGCACGCATTTTTAATTCGCGCTCAAGTGTTTTTCTGCAATTAGGTCATTCTTACCCTTCAGAAGTGTACGCGGTCACGCACGGCTGTCGTGTTTTGTATGTTATATGTATTTATTTTGACAAATTTACTTTACACAATCATTATCTTCATTTCTAAGTTTTCATCTGATATATTATGTTCATAATACTTGTATTTAAAACATTTGTGCATTGTATTATCATAATACGTAGTAATATTATTTGTTTTTTTTTAATGTTTAATGTGGATATAAAAATAATTAATTACTATTTTTTCCTTTGTCCTCTATTATATTTAAATTGGACTTTAAATATAGACATTTTAAAGAATTGATTACAAATCATTATTCTTGAGATACCCGTGTGTGTCTATTATTGTGTGATTAAAATAATTTAATTTATAAACAAATGTACATCGTATGTTCCTATATTATAATTATTGTGTTTGGTGTTGATGTAAACATTACTTTATACGATGTTCCATGCGGACACCAGCAACTAGCAACTCGGCTGTCCAAATTTAAAACACAGTAAGGGATATTTTTTTGTAGTAGGTTTTTTTTTGCATTTATGGACTAAGTAGAATCTACTTAGTCCAAAAAGGCAAAAAAAAACTACTACAAAAAAAAATCCTTACTGTGTTTTAAATTTGGACAGCCGAACTAGCAACTAGCACCGACTCCGTTGCGAATAACGCCGAAGCGTTTGATCCAATCTGTATTTGGTATTGACTCGTTCATCTAAAACTAAATGAAACGGCGCTTCCTATAAAACTTTACATTAAGCACTAATCTTACATTTATACGCGATTTTAAATTTGTTACGTGACATACTTCAAGGGTGACATGTAATTCATTCTTGTAATTACTTGTAACTCCAGCACTCTCGAGAAAAGACTCATTATTCCTACATGAGCCCGTTGTGTGCTCGTGATGATTTAAATCATCCATGTTCGATGATTAAATATTATGTAGGAGTTAATACATTAGTACAACAAAATCAGTCATATTGATGAATATTGAATTTTATTTTCTCACAGTTCAAATCATATTGATTGTTGATTGTTGGAATAATTATTATTGTATTTAATTGATTTTAACAGTTTTCCGAATGTCCCACTTTTTTTTATTTTCGTGACCACCGGCTAAATTCAGTAAAAACGATTTCATTTCGCTAGTAGTAAATTATGCGGCAAATCGAACTAGGTATCTAGAAGAAGATGAATAAGATGGTGGTACTCACCAAACTAACACAAAAAGTGAAGTAAAAAATCTACAAACAAAAATATATCTACGTTGCAATAAAAAAAAACTCTGGATGCGATGCTTGTCCATATGTCCATGCTTGTTCCGACTCGGAACAAGAACAGCATGATCGCGTCGCCGCGCGCCGCATTGGCCGTCAAACGCCATCGTCCTCCCGCCAACCGACGAATCTCCGATCACTGTTGGATGTTTGCGTTCGTATTTTGTTTATCTGAGTTTAGCCGAGCCGTAGCCGAGGCGAAATCATTCAAATGTCAACATTACGTCGGACTCGAAGATGTTGCGACGATTTTTGAAGCAGCGAACTAAACCGTATAGATAAGCTCAACAGCGACTTACCGTCGACGGTGACTTGTAAGTCACCGCTTTGTTTAACAGCGACTTGGGTCGCTGCTTCACTTCGTCCATCTTCGCGTCTGTCTTTGGTAGGAATCACATTCTTTATGGATTTCTATTTCTCCCTCTCTCTCTATATATCAAAAATATTTTATAAAAAAAAAACATATTTCACAACAGTACTTATAATGTCGTAACACGTATTGAGGGCCGAGCTCATTTGTTGTCCGCAGTGATATGACAGTATCTCACTTATATGTGATGTTTATGGCTTAAAATATTTGTGAATTACTTTGATAACCTGTTTTTATAATTTTTTAGTCATAATATTTGTGATAAAAATTCTCCAGCCTTATCGGTGCTATTTATACGACGAAAGATTTATTGTTTCGGTACTAATACCGAATAGTACGGATTTACTGATGCGGATCATTTAAATGATCGGATCTTACCAAATATAATCCATACGATACTTTGTGGTATCAACCTCAAAAAAATATATTTTCAAGTGCAAAAGTTTTATAAAGTTAGTCGTCTCTAGTCGAGTCACGCTGCCAACACCTGCGCCTTACTAAGCAAGTAGGTATACACAATCGCAAATTTAAAATTTTATTTGTCTACATTTTCTTCATGTTTTCGGAATAACGGGGAAATCAATTATACGGGATTTTTACATCCCCATATACATCCCGGAAAATCGGGAGTGTACTGAATAAGAAAACTTATAATATGTAAACACTTTTTTTAGATGGGAGTTGCATAATGTGACCATACGTCCCGTTTTAAAGTTTTGGAACGTCAAAATGTCCCGTTTTCAAAAAAGAGCAACACACGGTAACAATTTAAAAAAGGGCAAAAAATCGACGGTAGTTTGTAGTACATATAGCCGTTTCATATAACTTTGCTGAACAAACCTGTTTTTTTTTTAATTACCTAACGTCCAAGTGACTCTGAAATCTAGCTACGGCTTATGCAACACCGTTTATCATGTCCCTACTCAGGCTTCAACTTTAAAAGTTTCATAGCCTATGCCTACTTGTGAGTGGATTTACTCTTTATGTTTAAAGTTACTATAATTTCATGTAATTCATGAGTGAAAATTCTAGGCAAAAACACTCGCTATCTCGCTAGAGGCATGAGTTTATATCTGAACAAACCTTAGCTTGATTTCGGTGTATATGGCTACAGCAGGTGGCTGGTGAGTCATGTGCAAAGACAAACTAATTTACAAAAGCAAACCGCCTTAATAAAATTTCTAAAAAGTATTTGAGTATAAGAAAATTTGTTCATCACAAAAATATAAAACAACATATTTTTTTTCATATTCGTATTATTTACTTTTCTTATTTTTTTATCAACATTCATCTTCTTTTTATTAATATATAAAAACTATACAAATACTTATGTGTTTTCTTGAATATTTATACTATTACGTAAAAATTGGTAGATGTCCCGTTTTAAGGAGAAAAATAAATGGTCAGTTTAGAGTTGCATCTATTTTTTACCTTGTTTATTATGATGTACAAGGTTTATAAATGATTTAAAGATCATTAAGTGTTTTTTTTTTGTTCTAACTTAAAAAAAGATGTTATATTTTAATCTGTGTTGGGAACAGGAGGTTGGGATCTAGTGTAGGCCAATCAGAAACTTGCTCATTACTGAGAGAAAACCACGCAAAAGTCCTCAGAAGCCGGACTGTTGACATTCGTCAGCAGACCTTCCGTTTCACTAGAAGAGGGTTGTCCTTGCTTGTTTTATGGTACCAATGTCCTTTGCTAGTTATATCATGTATGATACCACCTCTCGTAAAAGTTCCTTATGAACTATAACGGATCCGATGTCGGATAGGTCCTCACCCAGGCTCCTGCAACGCGCCTCCAGGCGTTGTTGTCTTTGAAGTTCACGTTCGTTTAGTCGAGCTGTAATGATTCAAATATCAATATAACTAGGACCAGGGTCGTCACTTTGCGGAGAATCGGCTTGCCGGTAAAAGTGGTGACCATCAAAGTCATCGGTAAAAATCACCGATTTAAAAATATCGTTCATCTTAGTATTCAAAAGTTTTGTTGTTGTTGTTAAATTGGAGAAATTGCTATAAGCAACCATAAACCAGACGTAAATTTTTTTTAGCTATTCTGATTTTGATCCTAATTTCTTCATTTCTTATTTTTTAATATACAAGGATACCTACGCTTCAGGTTTAGAGTGTGAATTCACTAATATTTATTTTCACAAGGGAATCGAACCCAGGACCTCCTACACGGTAGCTAAACACGGAAACCATTACACCCATTTTAATATAATTGTTTATTTATATTATTAACTTAAAATACAATTTTTTTCTTCTCCAATAATAATTATTTTATTATTAATTTACAGTGATGCCTCGCATAACGAACGCTGCGCACAACGATATTTGTGTTCGTCCATTACGCCACTCACGGACTGCATTTCGATGCAGGGAGAAGCAGCTGAGGACACTCGAGTGGTTCAGCGCACGAGCTCGTTGAAGAACACTAAGAAGAGCTGACAACTGTAGTGCCAAGTACTAGTAGTCCAGCAACATGATGAAAATCGAAGAGAAGCTGACAACGAGGAGGAGCAATCAAACCAACCCATCTCAACGGCCGCCATTGAGAACGTCCTGGTCAAATGGGTTTCTTCAAGGTATCAGAATTTAACATAACCTAACAAATCTTAATAACTAAACCAAATTAAACCTAACCTAATCTAGCTTTACAAAAATTACTGCAATCTTACCTAACCCAACAAACTTTCATAACTAAACCAAACTTAACAAGACTTCCCTCCTAGCAATGACCAAATGCCGAGAATTCAATGATTAGCTCAAACTCAAACTCAAACTCAAACTAGATTATCCCTCCTGTTATCAACACAGATTTAACCTACGAGTAGAAGTAACAAAAACCCACTAACTGATGTATAAACTTCGTACATAATAAAGATAAATAATAATGTAACTCTCATAAAAAACCTAATTAATTAATTGATTACGGTAATGTGAGGGCACAATACCGTAATCTGTGATGCTGATTTTTTATTATTATATTAATTTAAATAATAAAAATTATTAAACAAAATTTATGTTTTACTAGCATGATATGAAATATGAAAAAATAGTAAGAAAAATACAATCAAATATTAATAAAATATGAGAAAAGTAAATGGAAAAATATGTTAATAGTCAATGTGTAAGAACATGAGAAATATAAATTTATAAAAAATGCTCTTCTAACCAATCTCGCAACGCATGCTTAATTTTGTTTAAATTTGTGCATGTTTTTAATTTCCTCTGCAACATAATAAACATCTTGGGGGTGATTATAATCTAGCGCTCGTCATCTACTCCTTATATTTGGGTATTCTATTAATCTAACCATACTTTGATACTGGCATGCAAAAAGAGGATAAAAGTTCCGTTTGAACTGTGCTAGTCTGGAAGTTGGAAGTTGGAAGTCAACAAGCTGCCCTCCAGCGTGACGACCATCGCTCGGGAAGGCGTCCAGCCCAACACCTTGGCCATTCTCCAGCCCATGGGATCGAGAGGCAGGCGCTTTAATTTGTCGGCTCACCTTTTCCCCCTCCAGACTCGACGGCCTGAGACCAATTGACGACGTTTTAATCTATTTATTTTTTGTATTTCATTATCATCATCATCCTATTATTATTATTATTATCCATGTCTTTATAAGCGCCCTTGAGGTAGTACTTTACGAAAATGGCACTATACAAATTATCCAAATTATTATTATTATTATTATTATATATATATATATATATATATATATATATATATATATATATATATATATATATATATATATATATATATATATATATATATATATATATATATATATATATATATATATATATATATATATATATATATATATATATATATATATATATATATATATATATATATATATATATATATATATATATATATATATATATATATATATATATATATATATATATATATATATATATATATATATATATATATATATATATATATATATATATATATATATATATATATATTATATATATATATATATATATATATATATATATATATATATATATATATATATATATATATATATATATATATATATATATATATATATATATATATATATATATATATATATATATATATATATATATATATATATATATATATATATATATATATATATATATATATATATATATATATATATATATATATATATATATATATATATATATATATATATATATATATATATATATATATATATATATATATATATATATATATATATATATATATATATATATATATATATATATATATATATATATATATATATATATATATATATATATATATATATATATATATATATATATAATATATATATATATATATATATATATATATATATATATATATATATATATATATATATATATATATATATATATATATATATATATATATATATATATATATATATATATATATATATATATATATATATATATATATATATATATATATATATATATATATATATATATATATATATATATATATATATATATATATATATATATATATATATATATATATATATATATATATATATATATATATATATATATATATATATATATATATATATATATATATATATATATATATATATATATATATATATATATATATATATATATATATATATATATATATATATATATATATATATATATATATATATATATATATATATATATATATATATATATATATATATATATATATATATATATATATATATATATATATATATATATATATATATATATTATATATATATATATATATATATATATATATATATATATATATATATATATATATATATATATATATATATATATATATATATATATATTTATATATATATATATATATATATATATATATATATATATATATATATATATATATATATATATATATATATATATATATATATATATATATATATATATATATATATATATATATATATATATATATATATATATATATATATATATATATATATATATATATATATATATATATATATATATATATATATATATATATATATATATATATATATATATATATATATATATATATATATATATATATATATATATATATATATATATATATATATATATATATATATATATATATATATATATATATATATATATATATATATATATATATATATATATATATATATTATATATATAATATATATATATATATATATATATATATATATATATATATATATATATATATATATATATATATATATATATATATATATATATATATATATATATATATATAATATATATATATATATATATATATATATATATATATATATATATATATATATATATATATATATATATATATATATATATATATATATATATATATATATATATATATATATATATATATATATATATATATATATATATATATATATATATATATATATATATATATATATATATATATATATATATATATATATATATATACCCTCTTCAGCTCCTCATGCGTTGAACAGCCCATGTCCTCGTGGCACAGTGATCTTAGTAAGAACATCAACTGGAAACTAGGAAAAAATCATGGTCATGAAAAAAATCAAAATGTACACAACTGACATAAAAACACATTACGCTTTAAATAATAGAAACAGTATTTATAAAAAATATATTTGCTGTTGCATAGATTTGGCAACGTTGTAAAGGGTAAAATCAATCTGCATCGTCGAAGGCAGCGCGGTGTAATTTTGCGTATCTGTGCTTTAACACACTAAGGACGGGTGTTGTGTACGTCGTTTTTTTATAAATATTGATTCTACTTATTTTGTAATACAATATTTTGTTCAGTAAAAATACATTTTGCTCTTAATTATTTTATTCATCAATATTTGTCTTTCATTAGGTGTTTTTGTAATACTTTGTCAACAAAAATACACTTCCCTCTTAATTTTTCATATATTTTCGTAAATGAAAAATACGGATAAAAAATCACTAATGATATCAATATAACTACAACACGGGACCGATCCTTTTGGCGCGTCTCTTCGCGATAGTCACGAGTAGGTGCCTTCTTTCTTCGATTATTCGTAGTACCTCGTGGATCGAGATGTGGTCTCTCCAGGATATCCCAACCATTATTGGATAGAATTGGTGAATGTTACACGTGTAAAGTGATCACTTAAACCAGCCTATGACGGTCGTCAGCCCCGTAAATGCTCAGACTTCCATATTCTTCTTCATCTTTGATGAGATGTGAAAAAATTATATTTTATTTACATTTACATTTTTTTTCAACAGCTTCTTCTTCAACTTCGGATATATCTGCAGGCGCTGGATGTATTTCTTCATTATCACACATCAAATCACATCTCCCCAGGTAATGTAAATCTAGGTACGGTACACATAATTTATAACAACGCAATTCGAGTCATTGATTTTTTTTAAATGTGAATAAGTTTAGAATAGATTTGAGTTAACTGTCCGATTTGTGTTGGTACATTACTTTTGACAAAGTGTTTTTTTTTCATAAACCATAAACTTATTTTGTGGGCGGTGTATGACATTCTTCATATTCTCATATCATCTTACGTGTCAAACAATCAAATAACAATAACAAAGCAATAACGAATGCCGATTTATTTTGAAATTTTAAATAAGGACAAAACTTGCTTATTTAATTTATTATTTAGTTTACTTTTTATCGCAAAGTGATAGTTTGCAACAACTACAAGTATTTATAATGATTTGTTAGTACAGAAAAAAAACAGTCCGTCTCAAAGTTATCTCATTCATATCCTCAATCTTTAAATCTCACTTGTTCAAATTTCTCAATAGTTAACTTATCAGTCACGTAGAAACGAAATGGTTTATTTTTCATAATTCACATTAATATTTCATTTAAAAGCACATACAAAAAACAATTTCTAACATATCGTAATTCATTCATTTTTCATTCACCTATTACTAAACAAGTTGATAAGCTTAAACATTGTAGCTAGGACATAGCTCCCCAAATTATAGTAAAGCACCAACACACTCAAAGCGACCATAGTGAACAAGTTTGATAGCGCGGCACTGGCGTTATGGGTAAAGTGACCTTACGTCCCGTTTTGAACGGCACCGTCCCGTTTTAGTTAGCCTGTCTCCCGTTGTCCCCAAGTAAAATTTTTTGGACGTCGAAATGTCTCGTTTTCGAAAAAAGGGCAACACACGGTTACAATAAAAAAAAGTGCAAAAAAAATGACGGTAGTTTGTAGTATAGCCGTTTCATTTTATGCTTGCCCGGAACAAATGCGCCCGTAGAAAGAGTCTTTTCACAGATGAATAAGTTGTGGACGACAGAAAAAACACAATTACATCGGAGTACTTAAAGCGATGTTAGTTAAGATATATTTTTTTAAATCCTGCCAATAATTCCATTCTTATTAAAAGCAAACCCACTTTTACTTAAGGAATTTGTTCATCAGAAAAATATAAAACAACATATTTTTTTTTCATATTATTTATTCCTTTTATTTACTTTATCAACATTCCTTTTCTTTTTAATGATCCATAAAAACTATGAAAAAATACGCGTTTTCTTGAATATACATACTTTTACGTAAAAATTGGTAGATGTCCCGTTTTGAGGACAAAAATAATTCCCTTTCAAAAAAGTGCTTGCTTTTTAGTTGTAATAACTATTTTGGCTAATTAATTCATTCATTGCTTGTGTTGTTTTCAGCAATCACAAACTACATAGACGTTACAAGAACAAAAAACATTATATTTACATTTTTACGACGTGGTGCACATGAAAGTGAACAATTTCGCAGTGGTTACTATTTACATACATAGATCTTCGGTGTTTGAACGTACGTACATAATGTATTTAAAGAAATATATTGATTCTCTTAATATTTTTTTTTTATAAATCAAATAATTATTGTTAAATCAATAATATTCTCGACCATATACAAAAAAAAAACATGTGTAGGTATACAGTTTCCCCCATCTACCACAACTTGATTCAATTTTTAATAACGGACTGCTTACGCCTCACCATTCATAATTTTCTCGTGGTTTTAGGTAAAGTAAATAGCAAATTCTCCAAATAATATCTGTGTATGATATTCCTACTTTTATACTACACAACGTAATAAACGCTGTCGAGATATAATATCTATTGAGTATTTCCATACTGAATCTAAGAATATGCATTATGAAAATATTTAAGTACATATTACATTTCAGATATCGCATTTGTAGTTCAAATATTTTTAGATAAAAAAATGAATTCAATTGATGTCACTCAAATAATCAGTTATTTTCTAACATAATACATACTTCTATAAATATTCAATACATACTCGTACATACTGAGAAAAGATTGATCACCTACTACAGACTACATGTAGATAAGTCCGATCAGTGCAGTAATGATATTAATACATATACATATAACATATTTCGTAACAACAACAAAAACGGGGCCATTTCATTCCTGTCGCCAAATTATAAGTGCAGAACAACTCTGAATTCTTTTCGACAGACTTGATTTTAAAAGATTAATAGTAAAATAATAAAAAAATAAATGCCGAAAACAAATGGCGCCGACAACCTATTTGTAGATGATTTATTATTCCCTTACCTTCAAGCAAAACGTCCATATGGCATACTTACATCAAATTTATATATGTACTACATATAAACATTAAATACAAATAACCCTTAATGAAACCGGATGGTAAAATATGTCAATAAGTATAAAAGATCAATGCTGTGCCTTGTATTTTCGATTTTGATCGAGGCTTTTTCTGTGGTCTCCCCTAGCTTAATTTATTTTTTTCCCAAATGTTGGAGATGTTATTTACGGTTTTAGCAGTCCTAAATATGTGTCATACGAAATTCAACCTAATAACCTCAAAAATGTTTGCCTATGTGATCTATATTCGCACGCATTTTTAGTGCTTGTTTTTCTGCACTTTGGTCATTATTACCCTTCAGGAGTGTACGCGGATCATGCACGGATGCCGGATGTCGTGTTTTGTAAACAATATTTATTTTGACAAATTTATATAACACAATCATCAGCTTCCTTATTCAATCCTGAAAGGAACTTTCACGTCAAATTATTTTTTCATCTGCTTTATTATATTCGTAAAACTTATATAAAAAAAAACAATGTGCATTGTATTTTATTATAATAATAATATTATTTGTTTTAACTAACTAACTAACCATCACGCCGCTTACCGCAGGGGTAGGCAGAGAGAATAGAACGCCATACAACTTTGTTTTTGCAAACATTCTTCGCCTCTTCCACGTTCATGCATCTCTTCATACATACCCGCCGATTGTTACGACTCCTAACCTGACCACTTTCAAGTATTGGGATACCTGATCGTGCCATGTTGTTCTCGGTCTTCCTCTGCTTCTTTTTCCACTAACATTCGCCTCATAAATTTGTTTTACCGTTCTTTCCTCACTCATTCGTTCTACATGTCCAAACCATCTCAACACACCTTTCTTAATTTTATCGATAATGCTTATCTCAGCTTTGCATTCCTTCCTTATTTCACTATACGAACATCTATCATACATCGTTTTGTCGCACATTCTTCTGAGAGATCGCATTTCGACTGCATTTAGTCTACTTTCATCCTTCTTTTGCCAACTCCATGTTTCACTTCCATACATTAGAGTTGGAACCAGGACTCCGTTGTGGACTGCCACTTTAGCTTCCGCTGATAGGTTTTTATTTGCTATAACTGATTTCAGTGCACCATTCACTTTGTTCCCAGCATTCACTCTCCTTTCTATGTCTTTATCATTTTTTTATATATTTTTTTATTTATTTGTTTTTTTAAATGTTTAATGTGGATATTAAAACAATAACTTAGTGTTTTTTTTCATTTGTTATTTATTGTATTCAAATTGGACAATATAAACATTTTAAGGAATTGATTACAAATAATTGTTTATGTGATACCCATGTGTGTATTTTGTGATTATAATAATTTAATTTATAAAAAATATATGTGTGTTGTTTATTCCTATTATTATTATTGTATTTTGTGTTGATCTAAAAATTGATTTAAACATCTGATTTTTTGTAAAATTGTCGGTGTGAAACACAGACTTTCCATGTGTGAAAATAATCCTCATTGCTCCTTCATAATTCCGTTATGTGCTCATGAAATTTAAATCATTCATGTTTGATGATTATCTTTATTGTGTAGCCATTAATTCATATGTACAATGCCTACAGTCAATAATATTAACGAATATTGAGTTTTTTTTTCTCACAGTTCAAATCATATGTACCTATTATAACTGATTTTGACAGTTCTCCGTATGTCCCTATTAAATTTTAAATTTTCTCGATCACCGGCTAAATTAGAGTAAAAACGATTTCAATTCGCTAGTAAATTAAGTAGTAAATTATGCGGCAAATCGAACTAGGTATCTAGAAGGAGAAGAGGGTGATACAAACCAAACTAAATAAAAAGTAGTAAAAATATGTAAACAAATAAATATCTTCATTGTAATTCAGAAATTAACTCTGGAGGTGATGTTTGTCCGTGCTTGTTCCGAATCGGAACAAGAACAGACATGCATCGCGTCGGCGTCGCCGCATTGGCCGTCCGACACCCTCCCGGCTCCCGGCAACCGACGAGTCTCCTATCATAGTTGGATATTTGCGTTCGTTTTTTGTTTATCCGAGCCGTAATCATTCAAATGTCAACATTACGTCGGACTCGGATATGTTGCGAAATTTTTTGAAGCAGAGAACTAAACCGTATAGATAAGCTCATTAGCGACTTTGCGGGGATCGGTATACCGTCGAAGGTGACTTGTAAGCAGGGTTGCCAGGTCTTTTCCAAATAAATACCGCGAACAGTGAGCATTTTTTTATCGTATACAGTCAAACTCGGTTATTACGAGCACGGTCATAGCGAGGAAACATTCGTTGACATTTTGGTTTCTGATTTTCTCCATACATTTATTCACGGTTATAACGAGGAACTTCTCGGCTATAGGGAGCAAAAAGATATTTGCTCTTTTTTTAAATGTTGAAAATATTTTAATGCTTTAAAACATTTTCGACCTTAAGCAATAAAATTCAATCGGGCAATTGATCGGGACCGTTGCCGCCGGGATCGGATTACGTTTATGACTCTTAATTACTAATTTGGTGTTGTCACCGACAGTAAAAAAAGGTTTCACTCATATGGGTTTTGAATTGCATGTTGCAAATTGCAAGCTTTGTCATGTCTGTAAGGACCAACTTTGTTACAATAACTTATTATATAGTTATTGAACGTCATGCTTGTTTCGGGGATTTTTACGATAGCTTCCATATTTTGTATGTTCTATGCTTACTATGGACATTGCATATTAAACACTACGAGGTGGGGAATGTCAAATCAATTCTAGAGCAGGTCAGTTAAAAACAAACCCTCGAATTATCAACAAATGTACTAATAAGAAAAAGTCTCTCGTGAACAGGTAGAAATTAAAATTGAAGTTTTTAAAAAGTTTTCTTCATTCTCAGTGTGAATATTGTATTTTTATCTGCATTAAAAAACATCACAGATTAAAAAAACACACGGGAACTGTGATCGTACAAATTTTAATCGAACTGCTGCAATGGTATGTACTGAAGCAGCACAAGATTTTCCATTTTTATAGGAAAACTGGATTGACAGAAAAATATGACATGTGTGTAATGGGTGAATTGTATGAATTTTGTTTCAATTGTGACATATTGTGTTATGTGACCGTTCCAGATAAAAAAAACTTTATGTGATAGGTATTTAAAAAAAAACATTCTCTGACATAACGAGGAACAATTATAACGAGCAAAATCAGTCGGCCCTTTCATCCTCGTTTTAACCGAGTTCGACTGTATTTATATTATGAATTTAGAAGTATAAAGTGCCTAGCACAAGAGCAACTAGCTAACCTACCTTTATGCACTGCATCTTGATCAATACTTACATGAAGGTAAGGTGATCACTCCTGCGCTTCAGGGACCAGCCCAGGGTAATATTAAATAAATACTAATAATATTAAAAATATTAATAATAGTAGGAATATTTGTGTAATCTATAATATAAAAATGAATCGCAAAATGTGTTGGTAAGCGCATAACTCAACAACGCCTGGACCAATTTGGCCAATTTTTTTTTAAAAATGTTCGTTGGAGTTCAAGGATGGTTTTTACGGCGAGAAAAATTCGAATAATTACCGGAAAAATCCTTAAAACGGCCCTTTTCTTTTTCCCATACAAACGTTTTCTAACTAAAACGTAGTCAATTTGAGCTTTATTGCTATTGTATTAAGTTCATATTAAATTTCTTTTGTTTTACTATCGGCACGCGACATAAAATGCATCAGTTTTCACGTCATTACATCAGTCAAATACAAACCGCGATAATAAAAGTATTATTATCCCTATTTTACAGACATAAAACATTGGTACGGCTTGAAAGATAATCAAATAAAGAATCAAATAAAGAAAAAAATATCAAATAAAGATGACTCTTTAAGTGATCAAAATGTTCTAGTACTTGACTATCTCATCTCACTCACTACTTCATCTCCGTCTACATCATCGTCTTCATCTTCAATTATCTTAATGTTCAATTCATCTTCTATCTCCATTTTCAACTCCATCTCCATCTTCATCTCCGTTTTCACCTCCGTCTCCATCCCCGTCTTCATCATCGTCTTCATCATCCTCTTCATCTTCATCGTCTTCTTCATCTTCATCTCTATTTCCATCTCCGTCTTCATCTCCATCTCCGTCTTCATCTCCGTCTCCATCTCCGTGTTCATTTCCGTGTTCATCTCCATGTTCATCTACGTGTTCATCTCCGTCATCATCTCCGTTTTTATCTCGGTGTTCATCTCCATTAACGTGTTCATCTCCATGTTCATCTACGTGTTCATCTCCGTTTTCATCTCGGTGTTCATCTCCATTTCCGTGTTCATCTCCGTGTTCATCTCCGTATTCATCTCCGTGTTAATCTCCATATCCGTCTTCATCTCCGTGTTTATCTACATGTTCATCTCCATCTTCATCTCCATTTTCATCTCCGTGTTCATCTCCGTGTTCATCTCCGTGTTCATCTCCGTCATCATCTCCGTATTCATCTCCGTCTTCATCTCAGTGTTCATATCCGTGTTCATCTCGGTGTTCGTCTCCATCTTCATATCTGTCTTCATCTCCGTGTTCATCTCCGTGTTCATCTCCGTGATCATCTCCGTGATAATCTCCGTGATCATCTCCGTCTTCATCTCCGTATTCATCTCCGTCTTCATATCCGCGTTCATCACCTTGTTCATCTCCGTTTTCATCTCCGTCTTCATCTCCGTCTTCATCTACATCTTCATTTCCGTGTTCATCTCCGTGTTCATCTCCGTTTTCATCTCCATCTTCATCTCTGTCTTCATCTCCGTGTTCATCTCCGTATTCATCTCCGTGTTCAACTCCGTGCTGATCTCCGTGCTCATCTCCGTGTTCATCTTCATCTCCGTCTTCATCTCCGTCTCCATTTTCATCTCCGTGTTCATCTCAGTGTTCATCTCCGTGTTCATCTCCGTATTCATCTTCATCTCCGTCTTCATCTCCGTCTCCATCTACATCTTCATCTCCGTGTTCATCTCCGTGTTCATCTCCGTATTCATCTCCGTATTCATCTCCGTGTTCATCTCCGTGTTCATCTCAGTGTTCATATCCGTCTTCATCTCCGTCTTCATCTACATCTTCATCTCCATGTTCATCTCCGTCTTCATCTCCGTGTTCATCTCCGTGTTCATCTCCATCTTCATCTTCGTGTTCATCTCCGTGTTCATCTCCGTGTTCATCTCCGTGTTCATCTCCGTGTTCATCTCCGTGTTCATCTCAGTGTTCATATCCGTATTCATCTCCGTGTTCATCTCCATTTTCATCTCTGTCTTCATCTCTGTGTTCATCTCCGTGTTCATCTCCGTCTTCCTCTCCGTGCTCATCTACGTGTTCATCTTCATCTCCGTCTTCATCTCCGTGTTCATCTCTGTCGTCATCTCCGTATTCATCTCCGTGTTCATCTTCATATCCGTCTTCATCTCCGTTTTCAACTCCATCTTCATCTCCGTCTTCATCTCCGTCTCCATTTTCATCTCCGTGTTCATCTCAGTGTTCATCTCCGTGTTCATCTCCGTGCTGATCTCCGTATTATTCTTCATCTCCGTCTTCATCTCCGTCTCCATCTACATCTTCATCTCCGTGTTCATCTCCGTGTTCATCTCCGTATTCATCTCCGTGTTCAACTTCGTGCTGATCTCCGTGCTCATCTCCGTCTTCATCTCCGTCTCCATTTTCATCTCCGTGTTCATCTCAGTGTTCATCTCCGTGTTCATCTCCGTGCTGATCTCCGTATTCATCTTCATCTCTGTCTTCATTTCCGTGCTCATCTCCGTGCTCATCTCCGTATTCATCTTCATCTCTGTCTTCATCTTCGTCTCCATTTTTATATCCGTCTTCATCTCCGTCTCCATTTTCATCTCCGTGTTCATCTCAGTGTTCATCTCCTTGTTCATCTCCGTGTTCATCTCCGTGCTGATCTCCGTATTATTCTTCATCTTCGTCTTCATCTTCGTCTTCATCTCAGTCTCCATCTACATCTTCATCTCCGTGTTCATCTCCGTGTTCATCTCCGTGTTCATCTCCGTGTTCATCTCAGTGTTCATATCCGTCTTCAACTACATCTTCATCTCCGTGTTCATCTCCGTCTTCATATCCGCGTTCATCTCCTTGTTCATCTCCGTCTTCATCTCCGTGTTCATCTCCATCTTCATCTCCGTGTTCATCTCCGTGTTCATCTCCGTGTTCATCTCCGTTTTCATCTCCATCTTCATCTCTGTCTTCATCTCCGTGTTCATCTTCATCTCCGTCTTCATCTCCGTCTCTCTTTTTTCATCTCCGTGTTCATCTCCGTGCTGATCTCCGTATTATTCTTCATCTCCGTCTTCATCTCCATCTCCATCTTCATCTCCGTGTTCATCTCCGTGTTCATCTCCGTATTCATCTCCGTATTCATCTCCGTGTTCATCTCCGTGCTGATCTCCGTGCTCATCTCCGTGTTCATCTTCATCTCCGTCTTCATCTCCGTCTCCATTTTCATCTCCGTGTTCATCTCCGTATTTCTCTCCGTGTTCATCTCCGTGTTCATCTCAGTGTTCATATCCGTCTTCATCTCCGTCTTCATCTACATCTTCATCTCAGTGTTCATATCCGTGTTCATCTCGGTGTTCATCTCCATCTTCATCTCCGTGCTCATCTACGTGCTCATCTACGTGTTCATCTTCATCTCCGTCTTCATCTCCGTGTTCATCTCTGTCGTCATCTCCGTATTCATCTCCGTGTTCATCTTCATATCCGTCTTCATCTCCGTTTTCAACTCCATCTTCATCTCCGTCTTCATCTCCGTCTCCATTTTCATCTCCGTGTTCATCTCCGTGTTGATCTCCGTATTATTCTTCATCTCCGTCTTCATCTCCGTCTCCATCTACATCTTCATCTCCGTGTTCATCTCCGTGTTCATCTCCGTATTCATCTCCGTATTCATCTCCGTATTCATCTCCGTGTTCATCTCCGTGCTGATCTTCGTCTTCATCTCCGTCTCCATTTTCATCCCCGTGTTCATCTCCGTATTCATCTACAGAGATGAACACAGGTTCATCTCCGTGTTCATCTCAGTGTTCATATCCGTCTTCATCTCCGTCTTCATCTACATCTTCATCTCCATGTTCATCTCCGTGTTCATCTCCGTCTTCATCTCCGTGTTCATCTCCGTGTTCATCTCCATCTTCATCTTCGTGTTCATCTCCGTGTTCATCTCCGTGTTCATCTACGTGTTCATCTTCATCTCCGTGTTCATCTCTGTCTTCATCTCCGTGTTCATCTTCATATCCGTCTTCATCTCCGTTTTCAACTCCGTGCTCATCTCCGTGCTCATCTCCGTATTCATCTTCATCTCTGTCTTCATCTTCGTCTCCATTTTCATCTCCGTCTTCATCTTCGTTTTCATCTCCGTGTTCATCTCCGTGTTCATCTCCTTGATCATCTCTGTCTTCATCTCCGTGTTCTTCTCCGTGTTCATCTCCGTCTTCATCTCCGCGTTCATCTCCGTGTACATCTCCGTTTTCATCTCAGTCTTCATCTCCGTCTTCATCTACATCTTCATCTCCGTGTTCATCTCCGTGTTCATCTCGGTGTTCATATCCGTGTTCATCTCGGTGTTCATCTCCTTGATCATCTCTGTCTTCATCTCCGTGTTCTTCTCCGTGTTCATCTCCGTCTTCATCTCCGCGTTCATCTCCGTGTACATCTCCGTTTTCATCTCAGTCTTCATCTCCGTCTTCATCTACATCTTCATCTCCGTGTTCATCTCCGTGTTCATCTCGGTGTTCATATCCGTGTTCATCTTGGTGTTCATCTCCGTGTTCATCTCTGTCTTCATCTCCGTGTTCATCTCCTATTCAACTCCGTGTTCATCTCAGTATTCATACCCGTGTTCATCTCGGTGATCATCTCCGTGTTCATCTCCATGTTCATCTCAGTGTTCATCTCCGTGTTCATCTCCATCTTCATCTTCATGTTCATCTCTGTGTTCATCTCAGTGTTCATCTCCGTGCTCATCTCCGTGTTCATCTCCGTGCTCATCTATGTGTTCATCTTCATCTCCGTCTTCATCTCTGTGTTCATCTCCTTGTTCATCTCCGTTTTCATCTCCGTCTTCATCTCCGTCTTCATCTACATCTTTATTTCCGTGTTCATCTCCGTGTTCATCTCCGTGTTCATCTCCGTGTTCATCTCCGTGTTCATCTCGGTGTTCATCTCCGTGTTCATCTCCGTGTTCATCTCGGTGTTCATATCCGTGTTCATCTTGGTGTTCATCTCCGTGTTCATCTCTGTCTTCATCTCCGTGTTCATCTCCGTGTTCAACTCCGTGTTCATCTCAGTATTCATACCCGTGTTCATCTCGGTGATCATCTCCGTGTTCATCTCCATGTTCATCTCAGTGTTCATCTCCGTGTTCATCTCCATCTTCATCTTCATGTTCATCTCTGTGTTCATCTCAGTGTTCATCTCCGTGCTCATCTCCGTGTTCATCTCCGTGCTCATCTATGTGTTCATCTTCATCTCCGTCTTCATCTCTGTGTTCATCTCCTTGTACATCTCCGTTTTCATCTCCGTCTTCATCTCCGTCTTCATCTACATCTTTATTTCCGTGTTCATCTCCGTGTTCATCTCCGTTTTCATCTCCGTGTTCATCTCCGTGTTCATCTCGGTGTTCATATCCGTGTTCATCTCGGTGTTCATCTCCGTGTTCATCTCTGTCTTCATCTCCGTGTTCATCTCCGTGTTCAACTCCGTGTTCATCTCAGTATTCATACCCGTGTTCATCTCGGTGATCATCTCCGT